>NC_047572.1:26445481-26712981 GCF_011004845.1 Esox lucius | reverse complement strand
CCTTTGACCTTTCACCCATGCCCTCCAACTGACCCCTGTCTCGTGTGCATTTTTCAGGAGAAGACGAGCGCCCTCAGTCTGAGCAACGTGGCAGGGGTTTTCTACATTCTGGTCGGCGGACTTGGTTTGGCCATGCTGGTGGCCTTGATTGAGTTCTGTTACAAGTCCAGAGCCGAGGCGAAACGAATGAAGGTGGCAAAGAATGCACAGAATATTAACCCAACTTCCTCGCAGAATTCACAGAATTTTGCAACTTATAAGGAAGGTTACAACGTATATGGGATCGAAAGTGTAAAAATTTAGGGGGTAGGAACGAGGTCTTCGTATAAATTCCCCCCAATGCACGCTTTTGGCTTCATCTGTCCCATCCTTGAATGTTGAATATTGAATGAGGAGGTTGCCCAAATCAGATCGTATGTATTGGTCTTATGATTTGGTAACGAGAGAGAGACTACCCTGTTTAAAATTTTACAGTCTTTTGGTTCATTTTGCATTTCTTTACTCTTTACCATCATGATCATGTATGACTGTTGATCTCCATGCTTGTAAACATATTGTCCCGGCAACACATTCAGCAGTACTGCTTGCAGTGATACATATCAAGCTATACATGCACATCCACATCCTACGTTTTGTAATACACTCGTAAATCAGTCATATTTGGTTTTGCATCTACATTTTCATATTTCTACATTTAAAATATTAAGTTTATTAGATTGGAAAGGATGTCTGGAGCTAACTTGGTTTCCTTGTGTTTGCATGCTTTTGTGTGCGTGTGTTTGCGTTTTAGGTGACCTTTACGGACGCAATGAGGAGCAAAGCAAGGTTGTCTGTAACCGGGAGTACTGGGGAAAATGGCCGCGTGATGACTCCAGAGTTTCCGAAAGCTGTGCATGCGGTACCTTACGCGAGACCCGGCATGGGAATGAACGTCAGCTTGACAGATCTCTCCTGATCGATAAGAACCTTTCGAGTGCCTTACACTGGTTTCAGTAGAGTGTTTCTTTTTTGTCTCTTTTCCCCCCTGCCTTTCTCTCGTCGCGCTTTTCAGTCTCCATCCTAGCTGAATGGATCAGGGGTGCCTCACATAATGGTGACTTGAAGACATTTCCTTCTTCTCGCTGTCAGTTTCTCATGTAACAAAAGACCATCCCTCTCCATGGAATTACATCTTGGAATACAAAGGGAGGCCTTTTTTTTGTAGCCCAGTGACATCATTATTTTCTATCTGTATCTGAATATGGTGGAGACATAGGAGGTTTGAATGACGGGAACAGCTGCTCATGGGAGTTATCTCGACTGGGGGGGTGGGGTGGGGGGGTGGCTTTGTTGAGACAACACGTCTGATTCTGTAGTCACCACGACCAGCACCCTGGATCCTTCAAGCACACTTGACTTCATCTGCATTGAGATGTAAAATGTGAATTTTTTTGGAAGAAAACCTGAGAAAATCTATGAGAAAAAGGTATTTTTATGCATTTTCACGAATATGGCTTTTAAATAAACCTGCTTACATACTGGTTGAATATAAACATATTAACGTGTGAGTGTATTGAAAGAAAAAAAAAAATGCATAACAGCTTCAAGTTCCATATTTTCAAAGCCAAATATGTTGCTTATTGGGGTAAAATGTTTAAATCATGTAATTTATTACTATTCTAAACTTTCCTGTATATCTTATTCTTTAACATTTGGTGTTGATATAAAATACTTAGCAATGCTTGACATTTGAAATAAATCCTTTCCTATGTTTTTACATGTTCAAGTGGGTGGCACAATAATTACTCTTTTATGTTACTGTATTTGTTTGTTTTGAAGTATTTTGCTGTATTTCTTTCTGTCAAGGATCAGGCCAGGGGTCCACTATATAAAGTATAAGGCTGTTTACACTCCACAACTGTATTTTAATGTATGTTTTGCTGAGAGGAAAATAAACATACTTACACATGGTCAAAATGTTTGTTTAAAGATGCCAAATAAGTAATTTTTTGTGCCAAAATGTAGTGCCAGTAGGTTCCATAATATAATCGGTCACTGTCATCCAAGTGAATGTAATCAATACATTCTGTACGTTTTGTAACTAGGTGTACAGTTCAATGACTAAGACAGTGATATTTCTGCATCTTTTTCCCCCTCCGGTATTCAAGTTAACTCCACGTAATTTGCATTAACTCAAGTGTAAAATAGCACCAGATGCATGTTGTTGCTTCTAACGTTTTATTTAGTCTTATTTTGCCTTTAAACCTTTGACCATTGCCAACATGCGTTTCCATTGTTATGTTGAAGAGAAAAGGTTTGAGATTGGAAACAGGATAGTATACATATTGTATGAACAATTATTTCTAAATCTTTACAACCCCTCAATTACATGTACTGTATTCAACAATAATGCAGATGATGAGACAGACATATTTTCTATATTAGATAGTCATAGAATGTGTCTCCAAACTCACATGTAACATGCATACAATTCCCCAGTACCGTGGATTTTTAGGAAGGAAATTTGAAACAGCTGTTGTATACACTCATCTTTGTTCCAGGCACATGGGGATGGTTTCAGAAAGACCATTGCTACTTTTGTATTTGAATAACCTGACCTTACCTGCGATCACCTCTCACATGTAAAATGAGGCACACAATGTATCATTGGTATCACAGTTTTTTGTTTTGTTTTTGTTATCAGCGATACAACAGTATGTTATTTGATGGACCTCATCATTGTATATCCAGAATATTCTCACTGACATTTTGTATATGGAATGTGTGCTAACCTGTTTATTTTTGGGACTCTTTCTAAATAAAAAAAATGGCTAATATCTTGTTATCATTCTAGGTGTTGTGTTTTCAATGTCACCACACTGAATTCACAATACAGTAGTTATTGATTCTGTAAAGGCCAATCTAAAACTTGGATAATCATTAGTCCTAACTGGTTCATCCAGCAGAATCTCAAGTCTCTTCCCAACCTGTAGTGGTTCATACATAGTTTATTTAGGTCCCTCCAAAACGCACAGAAATGGGGTTAAATCCAGACCACATAACACAATCCAACAAAATGGCAGGTTAGTGAGCCCACTTCCAAATGTATTTATTGGTGTGCTTTGTTTACAATAACCGGCTGTTTCAAAGGTTGTGGAGTACACTGTAAACAAGATGACTTCTGCAATTCATTCTCATCATTTTGATTAATAGCCTACTCCAGGGTAATACAATAGATTTATGGGATATTTCATTAAAGGCAGGCTTAAATGTATTACTTTCAATCATTTATGACATAATGACCGTCTTAATTGCTGCCCCACTTCTTTCTTGTACATAATAGAATACATTCAGGACATCGTTTAGACAGTGGATTTCGAAAAAATATTGTTGCTCTCCACGATAACTAACGACATCCTGCAATATACATCCTCAACCACAATACCATACTAGTATATATCTGCAGGGCTGATTTATCTTCAGGGATGCACATACACAATACGCCAAGTCAAGCGTGCTGATAAGGTAACTACATCAGCCTTTTGAACAGCCCACTCATTCCTTTTGTTGATAGAATGATAAGTCATGGATGAGTCTAATGGGGTCAGTTTGTCTGTAAAGAAGTGGAAAGTGTCTTAGTGCTGCAAGAAGTGCCAGAAGACACAGTCAGCCCTCTGTTAAGTGTTAATGAATGTTGCACATATCCATGAGAACGACAGACTGCCCTCTGGTCCTGAGAGATAATCTCTTCCCCCCACCGAGGCCTTATGTTCTGCACAACAGTTTCCGGCACATTCATTTTGCAATTCACCTCAAAGTTAATTACATGATATTAAAATAATATTTCTCACCCTACATTTAGAGGTGATTAATATAAACTGGACTATGTGCACTGAGAACAGACCAAGGTCCTGCCACAGCAGATCGATTGGATTAAGGTTTTTAACTTAGCCAGTCCAAAACACAAATGCCAGCTCCATTCAGTATTCTACTCCTTATTGAAGCGCAGTAACAATGCAGCCAGGGGGGTCTGCAAATCTCCAAATGTTGTGTTTGGGTTGGCATATTCTTGATTTATTATTTTTCTTTTGGATATTGAGGATATTTTGGAAGGGCATCCACTTCTATGCCAAGTTACTGTCATCTTAAATGCTCTCCATTAGTAAATGATTTGCCTCACAATGGACTGATGGAGCTCATATGTTTTTGAGATGGTTATATAGCCTAGACTGATAAGCTCTCACTACTCTCTTCCCGATGTCCTCTTAGATCTCCTTTCCTCTTGGAATGGTGAGTTTTGCATTCAGCTGTATGGATAACATCAAACTGACCAGGGCCCGGTTTCCTAAAGCACGAAGATGATCGAAAGATGCACGTAAAGGCCTCGTTGTCTTATTGCTACGTTTCCCGAAATCATTGTTAGATAAGTGGCACGTAACATTGCTTGTTAATTCATCAGTGTTCCGGATCACTCCTTAGTCCATCGCAACAGGCACGTCTCTGTTTTTGTGAAATAGCGCCTCCCTTAACATGTGAGGAGTGATCGCGAACAGTTAATATTAAGGCAATATTACGAATAAAAATCAATAAAACAGTTTTGATTTAGAGCAATGTATTTAGACAAATTATAGATCCTAATAAGTCAATGAGTGGATATAAATTAAGGCAAGATTAAGAATAAAAGTGAATAAAACAGTGTTGATTTAGAGCAATGTATTTATACTATAGAGCCTGATAAGTGCATGAGTCGATATAAATTTAAATAAATGCAATTGGTCAACTGACCAAAAAGAAAGATATAACAAATAATGACGAAAAATTTAAAATGTACTGTTCACAAGTCTGAATGGTCGTGGTACCGTCTTCCACGGATAGGAGCTACCTGGTCAAGAACACGTCGCTATTCTATTAATCTGGACCGTGGATTCATTCTCACCATATCAGATGGTCCCAGGCCCGCATCTGAAAAACCTCTGCATGGTATGGTGTACTGCTACTATGGAAAAAAGTGGTTGGCTCTCGCAGTGGCGGGAAATGTTAACTTGCACACAAGAAGTGATACGTTTGACGTGTCAAACAAAGAGCTGAGGCTGGAAAAAATAAGGAAGTGGCTACTCTCATTTTTTGGATCAAGCAGCGACAGAGATTTTTTTTTTTTTTAAAGAAGTTCAGAATGTAACCTAACCTAAGAAAATACGGTTTGGATCAAAAGAAATCAAATCTGGTAAAAGAGAGCGAACATTGGTGCAGCTGCCTATCCACGATGGATGGAACTCCTCATGTAGCAAAATGCATTAAACTTGCTGATGCTAATGTGGCAATTATTCTGTTAAATAAGTAAGTTAAGATGCTAGCTATCTCGCTAACTTCCCACTGTTCTTAGTAATTGCCCTATTGGTGTTAATGTGGCTAGCTATATAGACAGAACAGACATGGCTATAGTAAGGCCTACTGACTACATCTATCCAACAGATATTGTTCGCAAGAGTTGCTACTACTACCAGCTTCTAATAACCTCAGCTTGCCAGAAAAGACAATATTAGCTGCCTAGAATAACCTCATACTGTTGTTAGTAACTGGCTATAACTAATTACCAGGCAAAAACAATTGGCTAATGTGGTAAACAAGCTAACTTTCTGTGGATGAAGAGGCGACCGCCTTTAAATGCTGTTTTTTTTTTTTACTAGCCCAGCTAGTAGTAGATGAGCTGAATAAAGTGCATAGATAACATGTGGGGCTTTAAGAGTGAACTGACGTCACACCAGCGACAGCCGAGATTTCTGGGGAAATTAGCGGGAAAGTTAGGACCTACAGATTTAATGCTTGTTTTCTCTTTCATTTGTATTCCAAACAATTATAATGATTTATATTCCCAGGTAATCATGTGTTGATTGCTGTGACTTAAGTAACATATATTCTATATAGCTAATGGAGCAACTGATAATTGGATGTCATGATCGATTTTTGATGATATGGTATGATTAAAGTCCACCCATTGGTTGGATATAACAGTTTCGTTATATGATGTCACACTAAACAAATCAACAATTGTTCAAGGTACTTTGTAGAAACACATTCTAAGCAAGTACCCCTGAAGGTACAGTACTTCAATTTTAACAAGCTAAATCCTGAGTAATACCTAAGAATACAGTTCTACTTAAGCAGATATTACATGCACTCTGTTTTGCACTAGTGTGTCTACCCACCCAATTGGAAATGGCAGAGACATTAACCTTAGGTCCGGGATGGGTGATACTTAATAAACCCTGAATAAACCCAAAATGATTTCAAGAAGTATCCATCTATCTTAGATTCATGCTATTTTGAGGGTGAAATATGTCTGTGACTCAAGAAGGACAAACATCAGTTCATGCCAGAGTAGAGGAAATATAACACAGACATTTTGAGCCACAATCCAAGGATGCAAATATCATTTTTATTGAATGGTAGCCAATATAGTAAAAAACCTAGTAACTGTGGGAAATGGGCTGGCTGGGTTCTCCAGATCTGATAAATCTGATTCAAATTGCAGTGGGACTATTGATGTGTATGCTACCACAAAATACAGTAATGTATATGTTACATGTGATTATATTAAATGCTAATTGCATTTAATGAGCAGCAGAAAAACACTGGCAGAGTCAATGAGCTCAACATCATTGCATTATGAATGTCAGTGCGATTGTTTGATGGACTGAGACTGTATTTGTTCTGAAATAAGAGAACCGGCGCGCCATGGTCTGTTTGCTGTGCAATTAGTACAAGATCTGAAGGCCTGCTGAAATGTGACTGTGGTCTCGGTTGAGCTATGGATTGTGTTGGTTATTTTCTAATTTTTAAAGTGTTTATTTCTGTATTTGTTCTTCTAACCCTTGCACGTTAAATGTCGATTATTTCTTTCTTACATCATGTCATGTAGTGCTTTGTGTTGACCACAGGAAGCGTAGTTGCTACTATTGGCAGAAGCAAATGGAAATCCTAATGAAATCCTGTATAACCAGCATGACTATTGGAACCCAAAAAAGTCTGTTGCACATTTTTAGAATGATAAACCTGGCTATTTCAATATTTGCCATCTGGGACTAGTTGCAGTTTTTTTTTGTCAAGGCCAGAATGTTGATAAACTATCATTTCTTTACTTTATAAAGTGAGCCACGGGTGCGAATCTTCCAAAAGTGTTGAACACTATAATGTCAAAAGGCCTCCGTACATGCCTGTGTTTTCGTGCGACAGACATACTGTATTATTTAGTTTAGCAATGACAAGGCCGCTGACTCATCCAGTGAGCTGTTCACGTCTCGATCATGGACTCTCCCGGCTGCCTGGGGAGCTGCTGCGCTAAGGCACGGCCGTTATCAAAAATTGGATCGCAAAGTAGGAATTGGTGACTATGGCTTTTGAACATTTTGAAATGCTTTACGACATCAGAAAATGCATGAATGTACCTTTTTTCCTTCTATTTCTGGAATTGAATCCTTTAAAAATAGTAATAAATAACAACTATTGCCACCCCCCCTTCGCGCACACACACACACGCGTATACACACGCACACATATTTTGCCATATCCTGTGTTTAGCAGAACTGGCACCTGAAGGGCAATCGTTTGGAGCAAAACAGTTGTAGTCAATAGCGATTTCTTAAAATAATGAGTTATTTTTGTTTGACTCACGAAACACAGCTTTCTGCTTTCACATCTCACCACCACTTTAACCTTGATTGAAAGAGTAGGTTGACTTTTTAAAAGTGAGCTCACTTTAGTCTTTTGTCCTCCCGGCTCCTTCAAATGAATAATCAACATAATCATTATGTCACAGCAGTGGTAGGTCCACCAAGGCACACATTTCCACAGAGAGCCTTTGTGTAATCAATAGTGTTTATGGTCCATTAGGTGTGCCAAGCTACGCATATAGTTGCGCCCAAAACAATTGTTCATGCATGTAGTTGTTTATCGGTGTGTATCGTTAATATCCTACCCACTACCAGGCAGTGGGGGTGATGACAAAGAGGATGACAGCAGGGCTGCCCTAAAGCTGCCAGATCATATAGGAATCATCCGTTTCATGGGATTTGGGTGCATTCTGTTTATTTATTCAAATCCAGTTCTTTCCCAAATTCGTGCTACAGAATTTCCAAGAGGTAACAGTAAGTTGATCTAGATAAGACAGACTGCTAATTTACCTAAATGTGAATGTATGTAAAACATCTGTGTATTTTGCCCAATGTGGATGATGTACATAAACATTGACAGTAACCAAAAGTTTCCGGTTTAGCAGTTTGGGAGACAAATGAGCCTGATGGAAGGAGCCACAACAGCTGGCTGCCTTGAAAAGACTCAGAATGCCCATGTATCTTCAACCTAGCACATTTTACTGCTGAAAACCGAATATCTAAAATTCACTGGGAGGGTTTCTTTCACGTTCACAACGTTCAGTGGTTGCAATATGAAGCATTTTCTTGTTTCATCACACACCAATTGAAGTGGAGCTTACTTTGTGCTAATCCACTATCACCCATCGATATTGGTAACATATAGTTTCGGGGTGAGATTTTTGTTCACCCCTTCTACACCCCAGGTTAACATATTCTTTGAGTGATGCTTGAGTTAGCTATGAAGTGAGCTACTCTACTGCATTTTGTCTCAGCTACAGATAGTGGTTCTTCATATGACCAGTAAAATCCTGCAGCTACAGGATGTTCAGGTTCAGTCCATAATGTTTGTGTGTACTGTAGCTACAATAGAACAATACAATATTAAGTTAAATATTAAGTCATTATTATTACTTGAAATGAAGTAAAATGCACAAACATTGAATAACATAGTGATGTGTCATGATCCAATTAAGCACCAGAAGATCCTCTTGGGAATGCTAGTCATGGTGGGCTGCAAAAACAATGCAATTCGTGTCCAAAGACAGAAACACTGTGAACTGACAACCAGGCAAATGTTGAATTATTTGTCACTTACATCAGATGGTAATATGTATGTTTCGTAACTTTGCTCTAAAAAGTGCAAACAGCAGTGGCAATTTGTAAAATGACATCTAGTTTTACTGATCCACTCTTGTTTTTTGTTTATATTACTGCACGGTGAATCTCAGTGCGTGTATAAATCCATTGCCAGGAAAGACTGATGATGGATTGACAACGTACACAACCATTCTCTGGTACTCATAATACTCAATCAATCAGTCAATTAGCTGGTGTCAGGTAGAATATGCATGTTAATTAGCATTGCAACCTGATTACACATTTCCTTAATGCCTATCAGTCATGTGAAGGTGATTTTTAAAATCCCAAACATCCTAAACAAAAGTCCCCAATCCTCAGCAAAAAACATCCTAAAAAAATATCTTTAAATATCCTCATGAAAACAAATATAGTATATAAATTAGAAACTTTAGAAATGTGGCTTCAATAAATTGGACTATAAAGTGAGAGTATCTTTTGGGAGGACTCTGACGCCAACCCAAAATGCAGCTCAGAAGTTGACACTTTGTTCAGATCTGACAATACTGACATCTGATTTGTGGAGCTGTTTGACATTGTCTCTGATTAAATATTGATGTCTTGAACTTCATTCATCTTTTCTAGGACTGGCACAGAATATTGAGACAAATTTGTACTATTTTACTAGAAAAACAACAAGCATCATTTGAGACAGATTTGACTTTTTTTGCAAAAAAACCTTTGCAGTGCTGGTATGACATTGTAAATGGATATAAGATCCATCAGGTCTGTATGTTCAATTGACATTGTCATGCAATATCTCCACCTCTGTCATATTGTTTATAACAGAGATTTATATAATAACTGTCTCACAACCTGGTGGGCAGAATGGTCATTTGATTTAATGCTTTTTTTCTTCTTTTGAGCCGATAAAACCTATTCATCCATTGTGGTCCTCAACCCCCTTTGTGAACCTTTTGAGACTTGGGACAGTCAGGCGTCACAGTTTTCAATCTCTGTGAGTGAGGTAAAAACATACTTCTGAGGCAGCTATATTTGGTTGGTGTTTTTTCTTTTCGTAAAACAGTTATCCCCTGGCTCAGTTGTCATGGCAACAGCTTTAGCTGGGTTCTCGTGTCCTAGCTAGTACACCATGTCATTTCTTTCTGTAAATTGGCACTCCTAAGTACTATTATTTATTTTTTGGTGGAGGTGGTGGGGGGTGGGGGGGGCTGGGAGTTTCGGCATGCAAATCTACCATCATCATTTGGTGAATTAATGTCTAATGACCAACCATGTCATTCATCAGAAGAATAAGTGTGTTAGTGTAGGTGGATGGAAGGGATTCAGCGCATATTAAATGCTTCTTTTACGATGGCTCAAGTATTTCCATGGAAACAGGTCATGACAAGGTTTCGGTTTAATATAACTGTACTATAGACTAACGGCACTCGTCTCCACACCCTGACACTGAGGTGCAGGATATACTGCCCAACCAATGCGACACAGGAAGTCGATAGCTTATGTAAACAGTTTTTGCCTGATTTAACTTTAGCTGGCAAATGTCTGGAAGCAGGCTGTCCATACCATACCCATGGATAATAGGCTAAAATTTAGTCAAACTCGCAACAGAAATGTAAATGCAGTGTCTTTATGTAACAGTCATCCGGTACCCACACTCTGAAAAGTAAACACATAGTTTTTCAGCTGTGTCACCCTGATAGTACCAAAGATCAGTATCTGAGTTAATTTGGCAATTGGAAAAAAGCGCTACTGCATTGCGAGCCCTCAATCAAACCTCTGCCCGTGGCAAAACGGTAGCAGTTAATCCCAAGTAAGGGCCAGTCGTGCTGGGAATATTCAGATATGTAATACACATGTGGAAAGTTGCCTTCAGAAGTCAATCATGCCCAAAGCATTGAAGTAGTGTAGTAGAAATCAGAAGATAATATCTTGGTCCTGGCACCGATACACGGTATTTCTCTAAATGTCGTTGAACAGGGGGAATGTTGGTGTCTGCTTCACGGTTTTACACGCTCATTTGGTTGCCATTGCTGGCTGAGCAATAAAGGAATCATCTGTCCCATGAGGTTTTGTGATATATGGCACTGATCTGATGGCGGGGATGATTAAAGGGATGGTGTAGGGGCTAACAGAAAGGATGTGCCTATCCTATGCTGAGGAGAACAGAGAATACCAACAGAAGTATTAATGTGCTTATCGAATATCCCCTTTTATTGTCTGAATTGGCCCATGAGGGCCTCAGGTGGACCTTCTTAATGTATGTGTATGTGCTTGTGTGCTCGGTTGGTTTCACTCCAGCTTTACTGCACTGGCTGATTTCACGTCTTACCTAAATGTTTTTTTACATTAAGTAGTTTAAGAAAATACCTTGTTAGCAGATGTCTTTGGGCAACTAATCTCAGCTTGTAAAATGTAGTTTAATCACAATTTATTTCCTCACTAGATACGGTACAGTGAATGACAACAGACAATACATACTTTCGAAGTAATATAATATTAAGATGATGAAGAAGTCACATTATGTCCAACTGACACACTATCTGTTCCTTGAAATGGTTGAGAAATGGGATGACTACAGATAAAACACAAGTAAAATATAACATGTAGATATCCAACATGAGATCTACATCGAGCCAGTACAACCAGCATCAAATATACATGAACCAAGTCTTTTTGGAAAACATACCCTGCTCCTAATTGCAATTCAGAGCTTGTACTCGGTGTCACACAGTACCTGGCTAGTTAAACTCAGAAGTCAGAATAGGCAGTCGACATTGTGAAACACGAAGGAAGCCGTGAAATCGGTGGCGTAATGATGGTGACTAAACAACATCAGTAGCCCATCGGTGGGAGGAGTAATGGCTCAGCGTCTGCCAGGGTGGGCCTCGGTGCGCCACCATCTGCAACAGGGAATGTTGTGGTTTCTGTAGAATTGAAACCATTTATGGCCACTGAAGTTGATTGGGGGGGGGGGGGGGTGTAATCGACGTTGGAAAGCTGAACTACACACGGCTACCGTAGGTGAGAAGTGGATTTCCATTTCCTTTCCCACAAACCTCTTTCTGAGATCCATTTCCCTCCAGATGCCACTCCCGCAGATCGAGTTGGCCTTGTCCCGCGCGTCGAGGGAGATGGACTCAACGTCTGGGAAGATGGATTTTCCGTGTTCAGGGAGGACCGCTGAGATTACATCTTTCATCAAAACCGAGAGCTTTGATTTATGTATGCAAATGGCTTCGGCTGGCTGGCTATTCATACTAGCCACCTGCCCATCGAGCCAGTGTTTGTGTGTGTGTGTGTGTGTGTGCCTGCGTACATGCTTGTATGTTGTATCTTAAATTTTCAACCATATGTGATTCCCAGTGGGGGGTTCTAAAGAATGTCTATAATAATAATAATAATAATTTATTAGATTTGTATATGGATTTTCATGTAACAAGAAAACATATGCAGTGTGTATCCTGCAGTGTGTATCCTGTGTATGTATTGTGATCCATTTCTAGGAATATGTGTAGGTATAGATGTTTTTTAAGGCCAGCTTTAATTGCTCAAATAGTCTGAACAGCTGTGAGATTGCTAGGATGAGAGTTTGAGGGCCGTTAATGTTGTGCGTGAGAGGAACAGGCATAGTCTCCCATTGTTCAGCAATGGTTCAGCCTGGTTCATAAAACAATTTGGTGTGGCTTGGCCACTGGGGGCATGGAGGTTCACAGAGGAGATTAGATAAAACAGGTTGGCAGATCCAAAGCTATTTAGGGCTTCGGAGAGGTAATCATACTGTGAAATATTTGATGGACAGGAAAGCCAGTGGAGGTCAGGGACCATGAAGGTGATCTGGGCAGATTTATTTTTGTAGCATTGTGAACGAGCTGTACTTTCTGTTCTTACAGGCGCGACACATTCTTAATCTTTTAAATTTGTACCTATTTTTCTGGGCAGGCATGATTATCACATTAGAAATATGGTTAAATCAGTGACAAAAACCATAAAACCTGCAGCATCTCTCTCACCGTTCTCTTGTTACTTGCATCTTTCTAAATGTTCTCATATAAACCAACCAAGTGTTTTTTTTCATCAAGCCTTAGCTCGATCCACCCCAGATAGCGGTTAACATATGGATGGTTCGGTGGCCATTCTCCAAGCCAAGTCGCAGCATAAGGCCAATGCTTGGCAGGGGACTCGACATTGTTGACCGTGTTGCCATGGCAGTACGGGCCACTGGCCTCTTCGGGGTTTAGTGCCTCTTTCTGTTTTCGCCCTCGTGAATAGACTCTGGGGAAGAGCATTGATTTTACTTCAGCGTGATCTAATTCATTTACTGTGGGTTAGAAGTCGGCAGTGTGCGCCTGTGGGTCCGTTTTCACACAACCCCTGACTGTGCCTCCTGCCGCCTCTGCGCTAATGTACCAACGCAGTGTGGAACTGTTGTCTTTATCCACCGATACAGTCAAATAGTCTATTACATTGTCCTTGAAATGACTGCCATTAACGCCGATCTGTCCATTTCCCCTTAGCTGTGCTTGCAGACGTGTGAACCAGTTTGTTACAGGAGGAAAATGAAAAAGTAAAAATGTGAATTCGTGTTGATGGAAATGAGTGTGTCTCTCTTTGAAGGGTTTAAAACAATGGAATACCAGTCTAAACATTGAGCGCCACAACTTGTGAAGTACCTTGGAACCTGAAACACATACGTTCTGTACAAATTAAAAATGTCCTCCTGCAACACAGTGGTTCAGTGTAGATCCTACATCTGTATAGCGTTGGTGTGACTAGTCCAGAGGTCTTGGGACATGGTTCAGTCTCTGTTTCAGTCAGAACGCAAAAAGAAGACCTATTCGCTTTAAAACAAAACAAATGTTTCTTGCTGTCTAAAACATCACCAACAGCTCAGTTCACCATCAATCTACTTTGCGAAGAGCCACTACTGTGATACTCCCTGGAACACCTTAGGCACACCTTCCTTTCTACAGTGTCTATAATGTAATCTTGGAACACATCCATCCAGAGGGAAACACATATTGACGTTCTGCCGTTAAAGTACTGGGTTCACTGTGGGTCTTCTCATTCTCCGGCTTAAGTGAAAAGCTTCAGGCAGCACTGTCTCCCTCCTACCCAGCAACCCAAAACCCAGCTGGGTCTTGGGGATGCTTCACATTGCTATGTCTTTATTTCTCGTCTGGACAGCAAGCCTCATGGAGGGCAAGCTAACAACACCATTTACATTTATTAATGGGGGACATGATCTCTGTGTCTGCGCTTCTTGTTGCCACTGTTTTGAGGGAATCTACAATGACAATGTAACTATGAACACAGAGATTGTATTGACACGTTTTTATTTTTTAAACATGTGAAATGAGACAAATGTAACTTCCTAGGTCAATCAAATTATTTTGGTGGATGTTCACAACAGGTGTGTGCCATTTTGGTACAAAACATTTTGTCCATTATTCCAAAATAATGTCACACATCTCAGATAGGATGCTGAAAATGGTACACTTATTATTCAATCAATATAATAGCAAACCATGCAGTTTAAAAGGGCCATAGGACATAGACCCCCCCCCCCCCCCGACTTCTTGCCAGACCCCAATAAAGCTCTTATCTGAAAGGTTGAATGAAGTTCCTTCTGTTATGTTAGCTTTCTACGCTTTCAGCCTAGTGGGTCCTTATTTGTTCATGCTTTGTTTCTGTTAGTACCTTTGTCATCAACTTTGGAATGCCTAACAATATTATATATTGACATTAGAATCTAACGCTAATATATAATATTGCATAAAACCTGTTATCATGTATTCAAACCACATTATGTCTAATTCTAATTTAAGCCTGTGGAGAGTAATCTTACATATAAAAAAAATACATGTATGCAGACGACAACTTAATTAATGACTCATTAAAATAATACTGAACCTGCTGTTTGTCTGTGCTGATAGAACAAGACACCTGCCATTGCATACTTACATTCTTCACCTGTAGCCGATATCCTTGTCCACAGTGACTCGCAAGTGAGTGCATTCATTTTCATGCTCCCTAGTTCATCACCATGATAAAGAATACCCACAAGGCATGTTTGTTTACCTCAATTTCATGAAATATAGTCTCGTAATCATGAAGTCTACTAGCATTTCCAAACCTGTATGTTGACACTGGAACATAAAGACAACAAAGATGATGCTAAGTATCTCCATCCAAGCAGAATCTGGCGGTTGACTGTGGCATTGCTAGATTGCCATGTTGCCAGTGCTGTTGACCGTAATAGGGCCTGCAAGGCGTACAGCGTTCATCTATTTGCCCTTTTGATCTATCGCCTCCCATCAGAGATGTCAAGGCCTATTTATCAACAGGGCCTCAGTCCTCAACTGGATGTTCTGTTTACACTCATTGCTTCAGATTAACTGGATCCATCTTCCGTCCATATAGGTTTACTGAAGACTTGCTGACCCCACACTGTTCACTGTTGCACTGAGGCCATTTGACAAGTGGCTGTGTCAAAAAGGAGCTATGTGAATCTTTAATGACACATTTTGAGGGAAAACACTATTTTTTTCTTTTTTTTTTTTTTACTGTATGCCTGCAGCGAGGCATTATTTCATTTGTGGATTTAATACGTTAATATTGTCAATGTCAAATAACCCATTTCTAAGAATCCCACCAGATACCTACCAACATCAGTGTGCTATTACTGTAGGGCACATCAAACGAAGGCATCTTTCAATATGAAACTTAAAATAGGTTGCATCTATATGGGTGCCCAAATATTTGGATTGAACTTGCTCTTGTGAATAATTACTATATCTTTCAGCAACAAAGAGAATTGTGGACCTCGACTCACAGCATGGAAAGATCAAATCAGCTTGAAAGCTAAAATAAATCCATGGCTCCACGTGGAAGACCTACTTTGAAGCCATGTTCTCCATCTGGATCAGGAATGGGACAGAACAGACAGTGGCTACAGGTGCTGCACAGAAATGCTTCTCTTCTGTCTCCTGTCCACTCTGAGCTCTGAGTCACTATATCGACATGCTGTCATTCAATCAACGAGCTCTTTCTCACTATAGTATATTTAATCCTGATTCCTCCTTTACCCAACCAAGTCTCTCTCTGCCATTGTGAAATCTAGACACATAGTTCCCAGCATCTCACTCCATGTAATCCAGATGCCACCTTTCACACTCAATCGACTAACATCTCCAATCCTTTTTCATACCTTTACATCTTTCTTTATTTTTCTCACTTTTACTTTCTCTCCCTTAATCTCTTTCAGACAGCTCCTCTTCCTCTCCATCTCTCTCTCACTCTGGAAGTGCACACACACACACACATTACTGAACTCTCCAACATCTGCCTTAAACTCAGTCTGGAAACTGTTGCTAGCAACCCTGAAGAAAGTTAAGTGGTAAAGTTGCTCTGAAGTTCCTCTCCGGTATTGAATGTCTTTGCTCTGAACCCCCCCCCCCCCGCCCGCCCGCACCGTATCCCAGATCCCTTGCAGTCTGTGCAATCATCGCTGTCATTACACGGTCGGATGGGCAAAGATTGCCACTGGCGAACAGGGGGAGAAAGCCAAACATCGAGACCCAGCTGAGTGTGTCCACTCTCAGAACACGATGTGCTCATTTTAGATTTTTCATAGAAATCTTACTAATGTGATGCAATATAGGAACGGATCTTCGTTAAACGTTGCATCTTATCCTTAACCTAGCGGTCAGACGGGTTGCAATGTGTAACTGACATACTACAGACTCATGGCAAGTACTCACATGTTGTGTTTCGTAAACTTTACATTTCCTACAAGCGTCTTGCAATACTAACCATTACACATTATTTTCAAATCGAACAGAAGCTTGGACAGCAGCTAAAGTGGGGCGATGGTGAACATGTTAATTCCCAACCCTTGCCCAGAATATCTACAGGCAATGTGTTCTTTGTGTATTATAACATAGCAATTGGCAAGCTGTCTTGTCTCCACGGGTAACTTGATGGAACTGGGTAACCTGATGGAATTGCATTCACCTTTAGTCCTTTCCTAAGTGAATGTGGGTCACGATCAGTATTGGGGGACATTTTCAAAGTAACTAATTACAGTTAATAGTTACAGTTCCCATAAATTAACTAGTAATGTTACTTAGTTATTTGCTATAGAAAGTAAGGCGTTAAGCTACTTAGTTACTTTAAGATAAGTCCTTTGATTCTATATCCACATGTTGGTCACAAATGCCCAAAAGGCAGAGATTTAATGGGACTTTTTATAATTATGTAGTCAGGTATTGCGTAGTCAGTGTCTCTCAACAGCATATAATATTAACCTATCAATCATTATGACAAATCTTACAGTATTATCTGAAGTGATCATATACCGTAATGCCTAATAATATTTGCGTTTGGTTCTTTAATCAAGAATCTCTTAAATCAATCAATTATTTAGTATTGGAAGTGCTTTCGCATTTCCAGGACATGATTATTATACAGCCTATATGTGCAGACTTCAATACTAGATAGATCCATTCTGGTGAACAATGAGGAACAAAAATAACAACTGTAGCATTGTACACTGATAAACATACCTTCTCAAAAAGAAAACATCAATTTGAAATCTCTTTGCAATAATCTGCATAATCCATTAATGTTTCATGACTTTATTCAGAGGTGAATAATTACTAAAGAAAATCGCGTTTAGAAACAGAACATGCATTTAGATAATTTACTATAAACAATATTTGACAAAAGAAAATGTTTCTCTGCTTTCATAAATGACCACTATTAAACCACTATTAACACCTCCCATATACAAATACAATATGGGCTACATAACGTTTATTAAAGGAATGAAAGTATACTATGGTGAATCCCAAACAAGCCCCATTGCCCTATTACCTTTAAGTCCTCTCCTTAATTAGGTGTTGTTAATATAGCTCTGAAGTGGCAGCTACCGTGACCATTCGGATTAAACAATCGTTTGCCTGGAAATAATGGAGAATGATTCAGGATCAACTTTGATTGTCCAACAGGCAAGTTGATCCCAGCAAAACACAACAGCAACGCGGTTATTGGTTATAACGCGAGGGTAATAACGATGTAGTCGAAATAGTGAACTGCTTCCCGAGCCAGAATCGCTAAGTTCACCCAAGCTCAGCCTGCCACTGCACAAATCGCTAGTCAATGCTTCATATCGTTTTGAAATGAACGGGAGCTGAGCGAGTGACTTTGGTATGTGTCTTTTATCTGGAAGAGCTGGTGCCGCCATCTTGGAGTCCTTTGTTGCCACTTGCTACTAGACAAAAGTAATGCTTCATAAAACTTTATAGGTTGCACTGAGGGAAATTGAGGAACAATTTTTGAAAAAATAACTTGTAAGGGATTACTTAAATTAAATAACCAACGCATTACGTTACTTGTTACTTCGTTGCCTTCAGTCTGACTACTGTAATGCATTACATCAAAGTTGCTCCATTGATTCTCCCATAATACGACTCAGATTAATAAAAATTAGCATTTTATTGCATGACATAAGTATTTGATACATCAGAAAAGCAGAACTTAATATTCGGTACAGAAACCTTTGTTTGCAATTACAGAGATCATATGTTTCCTGTAGTTCTTGACCAGGTTTGCACACACTGCAGCAGGGATTTTGTCCCACTCCTCCATACAGACCTTCTCCAGATCCTTCAGGTTTCGGGGCTGTCGCTGTGCAATACAGACTTTCAGCTCCCTCCAAAGATTTTTTTTTGGGTTCAGGTCTGGAGACTGGCTAGGCCACTCCAGGACCTTGAGATGCTTCTTATGGAGCCACTCCTTAGTTGCCCTGGCTGTGTGTTTTGGGTCGTTGTCATGCTGGAAGACCCAGCCACGACCCATCTTCAATGCTCTTACTGAGGGAAGGAGGTTGTTGGCCAAGATCTCGCAATACATGGCCCCATCCATCCTCCCCTCAATACGGTGCAGTCATCCTGTCCCCTTTGCAGAAAAGCATCCCCAAAGAATGATGTTTCCACCTCCATGCTTCACGGTTGGGATGGTGTTTTTGAAGTCGTACTCATCCTTCTTCTTCCTCCAAACATGGCGAGTGGAGTTTAGACCAAAAAGCTCTATTTTTGTCTCATCAGACCACATGACCTTCTCCCATTCCTCCTCTGGATCATCCAGATGGTCATTGGCAAACTTCAGACGGGCCTGGACATGTGCTGGCTTGAGCAGGGGGACCTTGCGTGCACTGTAGGATTTTAATCCATGACGGCGTAGTGTGTTACTAATGGTTTTCTTTGAGACTGTGGTCCCAGGTCTCTTCAGGTCATTGACCAGGTCCTGGCGTGTAGTTCTGGGCTGATCCCTCACCTTTCTCATGATCATTGATGCCCCACGAGGTGAGATCTTGCATGTAGCCCCAGAACGAGGGAGATTGATCGTCATCTTGAACTTCTTCCATTTTCTAATAACTGCGCCAACAGTTGTTGCCTTCTCACCAAGCTGCTTGCCTAATGTCCTGTAGCCCATCCCAGCCTTGTGCAGGTCTACAATTTTATCCCTGATGTCCTTACACAGCTCTCTGGTCTTGGCCATTGTGGAGAGGTTGGAGTCTGTTTGATTGAGTGTGTGGACAGGTGTCTTTTATACAAGTAACGAGTTCAAACAGGTGCAGTTAATACAGGTAATGAGTGGAGAACAGGAAGGCTTCTTAAAGAAAAACGAACAGGTCTGTGAGAGCTAGAATTCTTACTGGTTGGTAGATGATCAAATACTAAAAATGTATTATTTAAAAATCATACAATGTGATTTTCGGGATTTATGTTTTAGATTCTGTCTCTCACAGTTGAAGTGTACTTATGATAAAAATGACAGACCTCTACATGCTTTGTAAGTAGGAAATCCTGCATAATCGGTATCAAATACTTGTTCTCCCCACTGTAGCAAGTATTGCAATAATATACATAACTATGTAAACAAGCAGGCAGCATCCAAAATACAAGTGCATATGTCAACGAGGCTCAGGTGAAGGTACAGACTAGGATAAGCTAAATTGTAAACACGAAAGGAATGCTAGGATCAAAGAACATTAGAAAGCTGTCAAAAACTCTTGAAAGGGCTTAGAATTTCAATGATTGAGAGCTGGGAGGAGGGCTGCATTTGTTGTGATTGGGATCTGGAGCGTCTTGGGACCTGGAGGCTGTATGTCGTCCTGGTGATGTGTTTGAGAGATGGAACTGTGAACAGACCTTACAGATATGGCAACGAGTGAAACCTCGTGTCACGATTGTGTTGGTGGTAGGACACAGGCGCAGAGACGTGAGGGCGGTAATAATCACTGGGTTTAATCAAAAAGAAACAAAACAATAGCAGCAACCAGTGACGTAGGGCATCAAGCATGGAACTAAACCAAAGTGAACCACCCCGGGTTTGGCCACACATAGAACATAAATAGGTTCCCCAATTGGAGGCCACGGTCTACACCTGCCTCCAATTGCGGAGGCACCACCTTCTGTCCTGTCCTGACTATGGCCCCAGCCCAGCGCAGAGATGGCTAGGGGCATAGCCAGGACGAGACATCAAGTCTCCTCTCACACATCTCTTGTACCTTTCTTATGACCACAGCATTTTCCACAATTGCAACTATTATTCTGATGTCCATTGACGAAAATGAGCCAGCTAGGTGAAATAATCTTCTCAAAGCTTGTTGTGGTCAAAGTACATGCTCACCTCGACTGCATCACTGCCGAAAAACAGAAGCTGTGTATGGTGGCTATATGAAATAGTTCACTAGTGCCAGTTTGAATTCAAGCAATTCCACTGGGTGCTTTTGGTCAGTGTACAATTTAAAAAATCAATGCTACCGCAACAGATTACAGAATGTAGTTTGAAGTGTTTTGGGGTAGTTTTCCTATTGCAATTCAGCTTTGCGATAGCGGTACGAACTGTTCCATTCATGAATTTGTAAGGTGTTTATAACGCAAATTACAGACTGGGACAGAACTGAATAAATAATTGTTTGAAAAATATACAACGTGCCTTCAGGAATGTCTCTTGCTAAGTGGACTTTTAGAAAAATCAGAACTTTGGACGAACTATCCCTTTAAACGTATGTAGTACTCTTTAGATGTGGTTTTCAACATTGCTTGCTACAACAGTTGATCAATAAGGATCTGTCTGCTTGTATCACGCATGTCCAAAAGGGTTTTATATCTTAAACAGTTTAAACTCAGTTATTTTGCTGTTTTTTTTTATTCTAACAAGATCACAACTAAACAATCCACTGCTACAAGTAGTTGGTAAAATACATTTAAGAGTAATTCCTCTAAATGTATTTTTATAAACTGGACCAGAAGAGCTGTAATATTTTTTGCTTTACAGATTCATGGTTAAACAAGGACATTTACATACATCTCCCTGGGTTCTCTCTGCTGCGCCATGACTGCCTGGCAAACTGAGGTGGGTAGGTATTATTCTTTTTGTAAAAAAAACAGCTGGTGCACAGCTATTAATGTCATACAGCACAGATGTCTCGACATTTTACTTGCCTGAGTTACCATCCCACACAGTAAGCTGCAGAAGATATTATCTAGCAAGATAGTTTTCAACATTTATTTTAGCTGCTATGTATTAGACAGATATCAAAGACAAAAAAGTTCTCTATTGAAGTGGATGCTAAGCTACAGGTCTGTTTCATGTACACAGACTAGATAATATTCCCATGATTCATCCAGTAACATCCACAACTTATAGTTACTAGCTTCATTAATAAGTGCATTGATGTCGTCGTCCCAATGGTCATCATGTACATAAATTAACCAGAAGCCGTTAAAGCAACATCATCCGTTCTGAACCAAATTTCACAGGTGCTGCATTAAAGCAGCAGGACAGAAATCTAGCTGCTTACCTGTACATAATATCCCGCTATGATATCTGATGAACCATGAAATAGTAAATATTGTACACTTTGTGTAAAATAAGAGTCATACCTGAGAGAACCTATGTTCCTGAAAACTACTGTATGTGATCTGGTTTTCTGTAGCTGATCACATCAAACAGGTAAAAGATTCACTGTGTCTACATAGTCATCCCTCTGAAATCTCTGACCAGCTGAAAAGTTCCACCTTGCAAAGAAATGCTTGTAAAACATAGATACAAATGACGTCCAATTCTAACCTTAAATCTGTTTCTGGACCAAAATTGGCGATTTCAGTAGGGTGATCATGGTAATGGAGTGCTGTTGTAACATTTGGGTTGGATGAAAAACTGGGGCTCCAGGGAATGTGCAGACCTGTTGGCACGTTCAAGATTGCCCTGAATGTGTTGTAACACTGACTAGGTGAGAGGAGACCTGACCATAGCACCGAACTCAGTAACCATGATGCTTTAAAGGCCTAATGGCTCACATCAACGCGTCCTCATCCCAGACACTCTGGACCCACTCAATACTGACCTCTCCCAGGTGGACGAGAGGAATTCACGTTAGCACAACGTTGGCTGATACATTAGTTTTTTCAAGTTAATCTCACAAATAGCCATGAGCCTGACAACACCCATATGCACTGCTCAAGCAAATATGTAAGATGTTTAAATCAACAGGAGATATAATTAACCTGCATGGAAAAGAAGGCACTGTCCCTCATGCACAGGGATGTGGATGCTTGTGAGTCATGAATCACAGTCAAATGCTTTCAATACACACCCCTAACGCTGGTGGATAAATCTAACATGACACACACACACAGCCTTGTATTTCTGTTTGACCCCAAGAAAAGATGTTCCCTAACCTTATTAACCTATTTTTAATGGCTTAAACTAAAACCTAGCCCTAATGCCTTACACTAAACCTAGCCCTAATGCCTTACACTAAACCTAGCCCTAATGCCTTACACTAAACCTAGCCCTAATACCTTACACTAAACCTAGCCCTAATGCCTTACACTAAACCTAGCCCTAATGCCTTACACTAAACCTAGCCCTAATGCCTTACACTAAACCTAGCCCTAATGCCTTACACTAAACCTAGCACTAATGCCTTACACTAAACCTAGCCCTAATGCCTTACACTAAACCTAACTCAGAATGTCTAAACATACCCATTAAAAATTCTATTGCCCCTTAGCTTAAACCTAACCCCAAAAACCAAACACTGCATCTAAACATAACCACAAACCATAATTCTTCCCCTAACTCCAATTTTAACCTTAACCCATAACCTGACCCATAAGACAAAATTAGCCTTTCATCCTCAAGGGAACCAGTGGCATGTCCCCCCAGAAGGTCAAATTTGGTTTATTTTACTATACTTGCAAATATTGTTTTGTCGCCACCAGGCTAGTAAAGCCTGTGCAAACACACACACACACACACACCAAACCTTTACAAACACACACAAAACTAAACTGATGTTGTGTCTGCCCTTTGGGTAACTCATAGGGTATTAAAGTCTCTATCCTGAACCGCTGCCAAAGTTTGTGATATTATTCAACTGATGGGAAAATAAGCGGCACCTTCACAGTACCAATTCCCTTGTTGTTTTACATGACAAGGCACTTGTCATAAACATTTTAGTCTGAAAGATAACAGATTCTTACAATATTTTGAAAGGCATGGACAGGGCCAAGATGTTCTCACATGTGGTTGACCTACATACTCTAGATATTATGAATCCAACAATGTACTGTAAAAGGAACAATAATTTACCTTGGTACTTTGAATCCACCAAGGTAAAAGGAACAAAGCTTTTCCTGAGGATTCCAGTTTGACTTCAGATTATACTGTACTTTTTATTTTCCAGAGTGGATTTATTTAACCCTCAAGACTGAAATATTTATATTTCCTTTTATTATTATCTGTAATTTTTGGAATTAATAACAATGGCATTTGGTAGATATTGAATACAAATGTACAAAGCCTCAGTAGACCCTGGTCTGTAGAAAATAGAGCTTATGTAACATTAAATGGGCTCTTGACTTGCATAACATGAGGTACAATTCTTTTTGCACTTGTCTTTTACCTAGAACACAAATTAAGGACTCCCTGTCTCAACAGCACTGAGTCAGATTAGAAAATTACAGAACGTCAAAAAAAACGTCATGAGGTGTTATGCTGGAGAAACACCAGGGAACACCTCCCCCCACACTCGGTTGGCCTCCAAATGTCCACTCCTCTGTTCTCAAAGGTACAGCGTGTGAGTGATGTGGCACAAGTCCTGGTTTTAATGTCTCTTCATCTCAGCCATGTCGGGCCTCTGGCCATGACACATCACTCGTGTATGTGTGTGTTTATACAGTGTGTGTGTGTGTGTTTATACAGTGTGTGTGTGTGTGTGTGTGTGTGTGCCTGTGCACGTGTTTACGTGTGTATGAAAGTACTTGCGTTTTTGCCTCGTTTGTTCTTCCATTAGTTCTTTCTGTGATGATAAAATATATGGCTGATATATGTGGTATGGCTTTTAGCTATAATACACACCTCAGGCTAGGTGTACAGTGCAGTATATCCTCTGTGATCCCTTTTGTTTTTCAGCATGGAACAAAAAACACAACAATGGAAATGTTTCCTGTTACCTCATATCTAGTGGGGAGACATTTCATATGCTTGAGAGGAAGTTTGTCCCAGAGGCCATCATTTGTATGATAATAACCCTTTATGATGCCCGGAAAGAGGCTGAAACACACAGAGGCATTTTTAAATGATCAGGACAAGAAAGATCTTGGTTGTAGGTGTCAATCAAAGGCTGCTTAGAATGTAAAGTCAGTCATGCTAAATGTCACTAAGAGTTGCATGGCACTCAGAAATCTAGAGTATTTGCCTGATCCATTTTTAACAAACACAATGGAAACTCTGGCGCTAAACTGGGCTTTGAACAGCACCCTTAATGCTCGAGGGCATGCAATGCACATATTGTCCTCGGCACAGCTAAATTATGTGCTGCTGTCATTTATGTATAAAATATGAGATTATCTTTCATGTATTTTACTCCCCTCTAAGTGTGTTCTCTTATGCAACTGCTGGGATGTGATGTTGAAAGTCACTGAAAAGCTTCTTTCCATATTGTTATTTGATTTTGCATCTTTTAGTCCTGTAGTAGACCTAATATTAAAGTTAAAGTAGGGGACAGTGGCACGGAAAATCACAGTCCCCGAAATCCCTTCTGGACTGGCAGTGCAAGGCCATTAAAAAAGTATGAGCTAACAAAATGCCGAGAGCTACAATATGGAACTGAATCACTTTGATTTGCAGCCGACAGTTTGAAAATAAATTGTGTCTAAAATATTCAGGGGGGAATGATATTAGTGGTGAATTCTCAGTTCACCTGTCGGCTGGGGCATGGACGAGCTGTGTTTTTTGTGGGGGTTTAGTCAGGCGCTTCCAAAAAACCCTAAGCAGTTGGAAGAGAGGAGGGGGAGACAATAGCAGAGAGAATTAGATGAAAGGGGGAAAGAAGAGGGAGGCGGGTGAGAGAGAACGGATGTTCAGGAGTGTAGGCCAGATGCCCCCCGCTGTTCGCAGCTTGAACTTTTAACTTGGATTTGGTTCAAAACGTGAAAGAGCGAAGAAAGGACAGAAGAGCTGCCTCATGGAGCTGCCTCACGGAGATGCCTCATTCATGGAGCTGCCTCAGAACTGCCCTTCTCTCATGTCATGCCCTAGTGTATGAAGCTGTTTGGTCAATAACAGACGAATAACAAGGTTTTGTTTGGATTGTATTACGCCACAGGCTAACCCTTGATGAGTAGGATTGTCCTCTGCTGTACTTCTCAAAGGAAAGTTTTCTTTGTAGGCACTGTTTCCCACTCCTATCTCAATTGTTAGTATTTTGCTGATTGTGTATGTCTTTAGATAGCCTGGATCTAAGTAGATCTGAGAGAGCTTGTATAATTGGGCTGTCCCCTGAGGTACGGCTATGCTGCTCCCATGCAAACAAACTCAGCGGAGTGAGGTAGTATGCATGTCCCCACTGGTAAGGATTCCACATTGAGGGCTTATGCATGACAATCTCACATTGGCCCTAATGAACACAGCGCACACAGAGACACACATGCTACACAGAAGAAATGGAAACGGTTAAATAAATAACCCTTTTCACCATACTAACGCATTTTAATGAATGCAAATAATCCGTTGTGTCTTTTCCCTCTGAAATGTTTAGTGTTTTTTTTACTTCCCTCAATGTTGTGGTTGTCCAATTTGTGATTATGGCCTGGCATCATCCCAGCGGCCTCGGGAGAGTTTAAGATGTGTTCTCTGAAGCACGTCCCGAAAACGCATTCTGGTTTTTATCACATTGCTCGAACAACCAGGAAGTAGGCCAAAAACAAAGCACTTAGGCTAGTGTGCTCCTCTGGCAAACAACCATGATTGTGCTTGCAGGCGCCCAACCCACCAAACGCTACAAAGGTGCAACGTAGCGAGGCCTCACTGTCCAACCATCCATCTTTAACCCAAACAGTGCTGAGCTCCTTTGTAAGACTCGAGGGCAGAGTTGATATGCCGCAACAAAGAACACAATTAAGAAGCTATCTCTGCAAAGCCCTGGCTTTGAGACGATTTGGAGTACAACAATTACTGGGACAACAATTTCATTTAAGGAAGATTTACATAATATATATAAACACAATTTTAGATTCACACAAGCAACAAGACACTCTCGCTGTGGGCGCAGTACATGTGCAGACAGCATCAGACCCACCAACAGAGCAATAATAAAGATGTTTAAAACAACTGGAGATGTTAATTTTGCCAACCTGTGGGTTGAGCTTAAGAGGAGAGTCCACAAGTGTAGACCTCGGACTCTGAAGAGTCTGGAGAGATTCAGTTTGGAGGAATGGTCTCAAATCCTTTTCCATGACTCCTCCAACCTCATTACGCTATAAGAGAGGACTCAAAGCAGTTATCTTGGTAAAGGGAGGTTGCACCACAATTGGGATGCCAATAATTGTTGCATAGATGTATTTGATAAAAATACTTGTACAACAATATATTTGATTTTATTTGATTGATTGATTGATTGTGTACTTACTAATTACGTGTAGATGTTTTGGACCGACAGTATGAGATGTTTTCAGTTGCTTCACAATGACATTTTTCTCAGATTCTGTTTATACACCATTCATTCCCCTCCAATACACAGAGCAAGACATTGTCTCTAGACTGCAGGGCGCATCTATCAGGAAAGTGTCCCACATTACCTGGGAAGAAATAGACCCTTTTCACCCGTATACAAAAATTGTATCTCTAACCTATGTCTGGCAACAAGTCTCGATCATCTAAATAATACCACTGTAGTGTAAAATGCCTCCTGGAACCCTCTAACTTTGTCTTTATATTCAGCAGAATTTAATGAGAGCAAGAAGCTATGAGAATGTTTTTTTTCCCTGTGGTTTTGTCTGTTCTTCTGGATGTTTCTTCCCCTTTAGAATGTCTGCATCACTCTGGCAGCCTCTATTTCAGCTAGCTAGTTAAGTTGTATCTCACCACTCGCCCACACCTCACAAGAAATCTGTTTCACTTCCCCCGACCTACACCATCTGCGTGTCTCCCTCAGCTCTGTGCTCAGTCGTTCACCTCTTTCACCAGGAAGGAAGCTCGTTCTCTGTGTTGGTTAGTGTGTGTGTGTGTGTGTGTGTGTCCACTTGCGTGCATCAGCGCGTGAATTTTAGATGTTTATGTACATCCATCCTAATGGAATAGGACAGGCAAACGATGGCACCGATGCACACATCAGACTCAATCAGGCATTTAAAATGGGCACACTTTCTACAGAGCCCCTCCAGCCGCCCTCCCCTGTGCAAAGCCCAGCCCATCAGTCAGAGAGCTGGGCGTTTAACCACAGATCGGCACAATTTATCCATCTCACCATCAGGAGGCTCAATCTCGGCTCGTTTTTCACCTCACTCTCTGGATCAGTGAGGAGTCGAGTAAACAAAGCCAAGCTCAGCGCGCGCGTCTATTTGTGGGTGTGTATTCTGTGTGTGTGTTGGCATGTGTGTACCTGTGGAGCATCTGGTCTGAGACCAGCCACATCGATGCTGGAAATTGGAAGGTGTGTCACTGAGATAGGTGACTGAGTAAGACGGGGATAGCGTTTGCTGCTAAATGGAGGTTAGTCCAGTTAGAATTTCTCAGAACTGGACTAACCTCCTGGTGAAATTCAGGCCACAGGCTCAGCAGAAGTTGATTATCAGACCTGGTTATTTAGCCCATGGCCATTTGAGGGGGATCTGGGGACTTTATATGTGCATCAAATTAAGTTAAATAGCAGTGTCTTAATTTAGTTTTTGTGAAAGCGTATTTTAAAACTGGAAATATAAAACCAAAACAATAGCATAGGGATTTTTTTCCGTGACAGTTGTTTTCAGGTATGTGTACTTAATTTGGTACCTAAAATGTTTGGAAAAACTGGTCTGGAATATTCATTTCACCAAACATAATGAAACCTGTTGTAGTTCCTCAGTTGTTTTCATAAAAACACTACAGGGAGTGAGTCTTTGTGTCCACCATCTGTTTTAATAATTTCAGCAAAGTGTTTAACTTCCTTTTTTCTGCTTAATTTCATTCAATTACCTTCTTTTCTCTATTTCTCCCTAAGAACAAATGCACAGAAATGTTACAGAAACTGGTTTCACTTCGAATCGCAATGGCTTTTAATTAATGAAGCCTTATTAATTGATTAGGCATGGTGGGCTGTGCACATGCAATTGGTATTTAATGACCATTCTTGGTGGGGACAGTTCATCTTTGTCATACGCGTTTAAAGGGGATGTCATTTCGCCGCCGCATGGTGACATTCCATCAATCTTTCAATTATCTGACCACACTTCCTTAATCCAGGAAATTAGATGAGGCACTAGCCCAATCACTTCATCTACACCGGACCTCAGTGCCTCTCAAACAGTGTAAACCCAATCTGGTCTTGATGTCGGTTAGTGGTAAGCCTAATTGAGACCCGTGAGAGATGGCTGGTGCAAGTGATATGTCAGGTGTAGCTCCGGAGACAGCCAGGGAGGCATAATCAGGGCTCCGCTCAGTGGGATTTTAACTTCTGGAATGTTAAATTGAAGAGAAACACAGAAGAACCGGTTGAAAAACAAGCAGGGGGTTGGGTTGTGGGCTGGGGACCACTGCCAGCATGGCCAGTGCCCTTTGAATATGTCATTCATTGCATAAGTGAAGAAGACAGTGACTTAATAAAAAACAGAACAACAAGACTCTCTGGGATCATGGGTCTCCGTGGTCCTAGTACAGGAGAGTGGTCAGATCATTTCAATGTCTTTATTACTTCCTTACCAGTAAACAGCACTAACAATAACAACAAACCCCCAGAGGTTGAGTTTCTCACTCATGAGACATTTTTAGATTTTTTTTTTACGCTGTTCAGGATCCATCGACATAAGGCATTTATGTATTGCATTTCATGGCACAGTGGCTCTAATTAATTTAGCAGAGGGTTCTGTGGAATAACAGGTATAATAAAAAAACAAAAACATTTTATATTATTCCTCAAATTAAAGATTCTAGTATCCACACCACTCCAACAATGGAGTTTTAACCAAATAGAATATGAATGCATTGAAATTAAGATAAATCATGGTTGCTGGTAAGGGAAGTCCAAGATCTGGGCATCTAATATGTTACTTCCTAGGGACCACTACTGGATTTGTTCAGCCATTCGCTACCTACAGTAGGTCATAGTAAAACTCTACATGCCATTTGTCTTTCACTTGACTTGGGTTATTATCATTAGTGGGCCCTTGATAAATTTGATAAATCAGAAAGGGGTCCCCAGCACCAAACATTGGGTTTTCTCCTTTGTGATGCTTTGCCAGGCCTTTACTGATGCTGTCTTCAGTTGTTGTTTGTTCGTGGGTCTTTCTGCCTTAAGTTTTGTCTTCAGCAAGTCAAATGCATTCTCAATTGGGTTGAGATCAGGTGATAGACTCTGCCATTGCAGAATATTCCACTTGTTTGCCTTAAAAAAAACTCCTGGGTTGCTTTCGCAGTATGTTTTGGGTCATTGTCCATCTGTAAAGTGAAGCGCCATACAAGTGCCGTCTGAATTTGGCTGAATCTGAGCAGACAATATATCCCTATACACTTCAGAATTCATCCGGCTGCTTCTGTCTTCTGTCACATCATCAATAAACACTAGTGACCCAGTGCCATTGGAAGCCATGCATGGCCATGCCATCACACTGCCTCCACCGTGTTTTACAGATAATGTGGGGGGAACCCTCTGTATTTGCTCTCATGATGTCTTCTCTTTATGGTAGACTTGGATAATGATATGCCTACCTCCTGGAGAGTGTTCTTCAGTTGGCTGGATGTTGTGAACGGGTTATTCTTTACCATGGAAAGGATCCTATAATCATCTACCACTGTTTTCTTCCGTGGACGTCCAGGCCTTCTTGTGTTGCAGAGCTCACCAGTGTCTTCTTTTTTTCTCAGAATGTACTAAACTGTTGATTTGGCCATGCCTATTGTTCCTGCTATCTGTCTGATTATTAGGGTGCTGGTCAAAAAAAGGAAAAAATACTGTAGGTATAACTGAAATATAACTCCACAATGTTTATTAGCGTTACTAAATACACTGTTATTTGCTTTGCTGACTAAGATTTATTTTCTAAACTTTTGTCTTGAATAAAATTAGAAGTTGGTCCTTATAACAAAGTGGTCTCTTACATTCATCACAAAAATGATGTTAACTCTAATCTGCCATAGTTTTATAACAAAAATAATGAATGTACCCCTCTGAGCCTGGTTCCTCTCTAGGTTTCTTACTAAATTTCGGCCTTCTTAGGTAGTTTTTCCTAGCCACTAAAATTCAACACTGTTGTTGTTTGCTCCTTGGGGTTTAAGGCATGGTGTTTTGTAAAAGCACTTTGTGACACCTGCAGATGTAAAAAGGGCTTTATACATATATTTAATTGATTGATGGATGATAATTCTCACAAAAGTACAGTAAACATATGTGGTAGTTTCTTTCTTTTTCTGCAGAAATTGTAAAAAGTTCACAGAAGTACAAAATTGTTTAGTAATGAAAACGCTGAAGAGAAAGAAAACTAATTGCAAGATTAATGTTTTAGGATACAAAGATTTTAAATATAACTGAATGAGTATAACAGGCCAATACCAGGGAAAGTAATGATAGACAATGAATCCCAAACCAGTTCCATACCCTGTCAGCTTCCATTCACATGTTCACTCACATCTCTGCCACTGTCCCAAAGCTGATATATTGGCAAAAATTTGCATGACTATACAAGCTTCACCCTCATATGAGTGCAAAGCTAGAAGATTATTATAAAACAACAGTGGGGATTGCTTAACATGAATTTCATGCTTGTTTATTTCTTTATTTTTTACATTTATTCGCATTCAAGTGAAATGTGTCAGAAAATCTATCAAGTTTAATGATCCCCTCTCACTATTTTTCTCAGCAGGTTTGACAATTGACGGACCCACAGTGAATACAAAGGCCGTGGGCCTTGTTTGTGGTTAACCCCCCCCACCACCACCACCTCTACAGCTTTGCTCGAAGTGCCCTCCTTTGTCTCTTATTGCTGTCCAGAAACTTGAGTATACATTCATAACTTCAATTGATGCAATTCGTTTTCCAAAAATAATAAAACAAGCATGAAATTCAAACGAGCAAATCCTCTTAGTCGTTTTACAAGATTTAAACCCAAGTAACAGTCCCACATTTAATTTAGGAGTTCTTTGACATTTTCCATGTCAAGTCTTGAAATCAGACAAACAAATTATGTATTAGTACATGGCATATAATTTGCCACGCCTCTCCATTCTTTTGTATGAAAACAATAGCTGGTAATGCAGTAGCTTATGACATTTCCCTTCACTCTTAAGCTGGCAGTATTGCCTGTTCAGTGGGAAAAAGCAGTAAGAATCAATAACAAATGTCTAATGCTAATTATTAAGTCTTTCTTCAGCTCAAAAGCCCAAGTGTACAACATAGTTTCCCCACAGTACCTGCATTCTGGTGATAAGCATTTCTGAAGTTTGACAAAACCTATTTGTAGACTAAGGTTTTGTCTTCTGAGGGCCCTTTGAATACATTACCTCTCAAAACTATGGAGTCAGGAAGACCACCTTAGGAACAACTGAAAACACTCATTAATAAATAAATGTGTGATTGCATATTCATTTTAGGGTTTACTATAAACAGATGTACCAGAAGTTCAATGTCAGCATTTATGTAAGCGGGCCTGGAGTGCTTAGCTGTGGTCTATTGGCAATATATCACAAACCCCCAAGATACCTTGCTATTAGCTGCTATTATAGTTACCTGCACAACTAGACCAGTAAAACGAGGTGATGTCATTCTTGTGGTCAGGATTGGACGGGTTACTTTTTAAAAGTGGAGAGTGCCTGCCTCAAGTGGAGGAGTTTAAGTATCTAGGGGTCCTGTTCACGAGTGAGGGAAGGATGGAACGGGAGATTGACAGACGGATCGGTGCAGCTTCTGCAGTAATGCGGTCGATGTATCGGTCTGTCGTGGTGAAGAAAGAGCTGAGCCGCAAGGCGAAGCTCTCGATTTACCGGTCAATCTACGTTCCTACTCTCACCTATGGTCATGAGCTTTGGGTCATGACCGAAAGGACAAGATCCCGGATACAGGCGGCCGAAATGAGCTTTCTCCGCAGGGTGGCTGGGCGATCCCTTAGAGATAGGGTGAGAAGCTTGGTCACCCGGGAGGAGCTCAGAGTAGAGCCGCTGCTCCTCCACATCGAGAGGGGTCAGCTGAGGTGGCTTGGGCATCTGTTTCGGATGCCTCCGGAACGCCTTCCTGGGAAGGTGTTCCGGTCCCGTCCCACCGGGAAGAGACCCCGGGGAAGACCTAGGACACGCTGGAGGGACTATGTCTCCCGGCTGGCCTGGGAACGCCTCTGTGTCCCCCCGGAAGAGCTGGAGGAAGTGTCTGGGGAGAGGGAAGTCTGGGCACCGGATAAGCGGAAGATGATGCAAAAAAAAAAAAAAAAAGACAAATTGGAATATAACCAATGTAAATTATTTTGCGGGATCAGTCATTGTCAGAGTTTAGACAGCTGTCCTAAAATGGAATTAGCATGTTACCTTCTGGGTTTGGAAAGGGTTTCTAAACCATTGCTTTACACTTCATTATAATTGGGCTACATCTCTACATTACACAATAAATGTCTGTCATGTATTCAGTCATTTCAATTAATACAAAAATCCTTGATCTTCCAGAATCTGACTTAAACTTGAACTTCAAATCAGAGGATATGTTAGCATATTCTGTTGTTTGTAATGTATTCATGTTTTTTATTACTTAAGACATTTTTCAAAAAATCAAACATATCCTTAGCTTTTCACGTGTACACAACATTTGCAGTAGTCTGATGTTTTGCTCCACAACCACCAACATCATCAAAACATTGCATAAATCCCAGGCACTCGAATGCAAGTCCGCAAATGTGAACACGGGCACTCAAAAAGGTTTTACCTGTGAGAACGTAACCTGCAAATATTAGGGCCACCACCGATTGATCTTCAATACGCAAATAACCAAAATGCACCTGGGATTTACATGGTCCTCATTCATGATGCGTACGATACAATTTGATCTTAAAATGATCATTTCACCGACAGAGTTGGTATTCATCAGTATTATCTTTGTCGTATCCTTACGATCAAACTCACATCTGGCTGGTGACCATGTAAACCGACGTCAAAAAATAAGATAATGCTCTATTCACAATAAAGACCATCATTATCATGAAAAACAGTAATTATAACAAACTCAGTAACAACAACCACAGTTATAATTATAATAACAGGTAATATTTAATAAGATGACCAGGAACACATACAAACGTACCACAATATTAAATATTGTATCACTACCGTAGGTTATTATTGGATTATGTATTTATTTCAAATGTATTTGAAATGGTTGTGCGATAATTTTAAGATCAAATTTGATTGTAAGCATGTTTCATGAAACATAAAACATGAAATGAAAAAATCAAACATGCAACATGTCACACACAACTATTCATATTCAACTGAAGTAATCCAAGAAGTAATCATACATTTTTTCTAAATAATCTGTTATCCGATTACAATATTTTAGCTGGTAACATAATGGATACATTTTTTTTTGTAATCCTTCTCCCGAACTCTGCTTGTGGTATACTGTCTCATATACCATGGCTATCAGCCAATCAGCATTCCAGATTTAAAACACTGGTTTGTAAATATATACAGTATACTGCTGAGCCAAAACATTATTAACACTCACAGGTGAAGCAAATAACTGATAATCTCCTAACAACTGGGCTGAATAGATGTTGAGCAAACAATCAGGTCTCGTTGTCAACGTGTTGGATGCAGGAGTAAAGACCTTTGACAAGGGCCAAATTGTGATGGCCAGACGACTGGATCAGAGCGTTTCTGAAACGGCAAGACTTGTAGGGTGCTCCCAGTCAACAGTGGTGAGCATGACCAGCCCTGGGCATAAGCGACATAGGCTGTTGGTTAGGGCCTTTGACCGCTAAGGGGCTCCAGAATGCTAATGAGCCCCAAACGCTAGGAAAGACGGGGCCCCCAAATCAAATTTTGCTTAGAGCCCCCAAAAGGCTAGGGCTGGCCCTGGTGGTGAGTACCTACCGACGATGGTCAAACTACAAACCTGGCAACAGGGTTTGGGTGTCCAAGTCTCATCGATGCATGAGGGCAACAAAGGCTATCCCATTTGGTATGAACCGACGGAAGCTCTACTGTGGTTCAAGTCACAGAAAATGTTAACGATGTTACAGAAGGAATGTGTAACAGCACACAGTGCATCGCACCCTGCTGCATCTGGGGCTGCGTAGCTGCAGGCGTGTCAGAGCACCCATGAGGACCCATGTCCACTGTCTGTGCATTCATGTGGGCTTCATGTGTGCCCCTTTGTAGTTGGTGTGTATGTGTTCATTATATACAGGTTTTAAATTGAATGGTGTTTAAGCAGACGTTTTGAGTGAAAGATAATGAAATGAAATCTGCGAAAAGGAAATCAATTTTTATAAATGTAATTTGAAAGGTGGAGGTTCCCATTTCCCTATGCCTTAGGGTTATAACCCTAAACCATTATTGGTTAAGAACCTGTCACTTTTCAGTTGATAATTGACCTAAATAATGTAGCTGACTAAATAAACTCAAAAATAAAAGAAGAAAGGGAAAGAATACATGGAAAGCATGTTAGGGAATTGTCAGGGATAGCCTGGCTGTCACCTGACTCAAAGTCCTTCTGATTCAAGAGTCTGGCAGGGGTGTTTTGATATTGTTGGCAAAAGGTAATGATAATGAAGGCTTACCGCTTCAATGCACACCGCTGGTTGAATAACCCCATTACAAAATGAACAAATCATGATCTATGTTTTACCACCACACAATATATGAAATAAGGAATGACCTGGAACCAGAACAAGGGACATTATTAACATTTTAATATGGGTAGTGTGCTGGGTCAGATTCATATTGAGGATTACTTCCTGAAGACCACAGAATACTCAACACCATTACCACTGATGGTTAAGAGTTACATCTTTTAAAAAAAAAACAGGCTCATAAATGTATCTTTTGTCAGTTCACAGTTTTTTTTTAGCATAACCACACAAAAATACTTATTATATGGTTTGAAAGGATACTGAGTTGTATGCAATCACACTGTTAAAAATGAATGCCTTGTACATGACTCTTTCCTTGAACCTGCCAAAGAATGTGGTAATTATTCCTGCCTGTATTCCATTGATAACCACAAAATACATTGTGCTTGACCCCGGGAGTTAATATTATGGTGATCATATCTTCTCTCATCTGAGTTTACTGCTTCACTTGCTTATGTTACCTGCCATGCCAAGGCCACCCAAAGGGGACCACGAATGGGAGTCACAAAAACGCCCCTGCTGATGTTTTTTGTATTTGGCCATGGTCTGGTTGTTGGTGCTAGATATGGTGGTTCCAGCATCTCAGAAACAGCTAACCTCCAGGGATGTTCATGCATTACAGTCTTGGGTTTCTAGAGAAGGGCTTGATAAACAAAAAACATCCCGTCAGAGGCTGTTCTGCGGGCCGAATACCTTGACAGAGGTCAGAAGAGACTTTCCAGACCATAAATCTTGAAGCTGAGTCAAAAGGTGCCCTGCCCCATTACTGAATAGTGTGTTCCTAATGAAAGTGGGTTTATTTCTCAAAACGTTAAATGTTTGTACAAAAATGATGGCTTCAGCCCATTTAACAGACACTTTTACTGAAGGAACTTACAGGAATTGCATTTTTTGACCTCTGGCACATATCTGTGTACACCTAAATGAAGTCACACTAAATGAAGACTGCCCCTTCTGTCCTATACAGTACATTTACCATAGAAATAGGTCTGGAAACCTTTTAGCCTGGCAATTTGACCGGTGAACTCATGGTTACATTCTGAATGGCTGCCTGGTATTGTGCTATTATCATTTTAATGCTAACGTCAAAGGCTAAAATAAGTTATGCCAACATATACTGTATGTGGCTTATGCCATCGAAATGATTCGTGCTAATGTCAATTGAGTGGGTTCCGCTGTCATGGCTAGGCCCACAATGGCTGCCAGTCCACGAAAATAAGGCCATGGATGACTTGGATCTGGGTGCCCCATCTATTCATTCTTATGTATATGATATGTTCCAGCTCTGAGGTGGGAGGTGTCTGACACTTTAATTACCGTGTCTGCTGAGATCCGCCTTTTGGGCGTCAAAGGAAACTGTTTAATCATCTTTTGCACCTCCGAGATTGGGCCATTAGCCTCGTGTGGAGGTGTGTGTGTGTTTGTGTGCGTGTGTGTGTGTGTTCGTTTTGTGAATGGTTCTTGGTCTAACAAGGACCTGTGTACATCCTTGTTGATCTGAGCTGAGTAGTCCCACCAGCAGCACACATCAATGGACATTCTTTTGTCAGGGGACCTGGTTTGATGTCAGTGATGTTCTTATGTCCTCTGTTGCCCTGAACGCGCATGAGGAAGCCACGTTCGGCCTTTAGTTGGAGCAGACCTTTCCCGACAATGTGCAGGTTACGCCTGAACTACCTTTTGTTATCCGTGCAAACCTGGGATTCGGCCGTTCTGAAATCTGGGCTGTGTTCACTGGCTGAGTGCTCATGACTGTCAAACGGAAGGCGCATAAGTCAAAGCAGAGGCAGATGGAGAGGCTCTGATGTGTGTCAGCGGTCATGGGCAGCCTTGCTGTGTGAAGAAGGAGCTGTCATCTGTCCTTGTTGACCTCCTCCATAAAGACACCTTAACCCACTGGAAAGCTTCCCAGCATGGACTCCCGCTTTAACCATGACACGGAAGGTGTATTGATTGTTTTAGAACTGCGTACCCCCACTCCGACATCCGATTACAGATCATATTACAGTGCACCTGTAATCCTGCCCGGTCACAGATTTAGATCCAGCGTGGGTAGGTTACATGTAGGCCTGATGCCAGGTTGTCATGGCAGCATTAGAAAGAGAGATTTTTATTACATAGTGACATTTCTGACGCAAAGGATTATGACTAGGGAGAAGGACAACAGTTGCAAGCTTGTTAATTAGCTTTATTTGCAATCTATTGGCAATATGTTGATATCAGATGATGGCATTTACATACTGTATATATTCACATTAAGATCAATCATTGAATAGATATAATTGAGGGGTTTTCTGGGAGGAACGCAAAGATTCCGATTGTATTGATACATTTGCAGTGAAATTTAAAAATAGACAAAATGTCCTTGTAATGGCAAGATGTACAATCTTAGTCACTAAATTATGAATGCCTATTTGTCATGATATATCTAGCTTTGGACTGTGAATCGCATCTCTGCTGTTGTCATGGAGACATGAAGATGTGTTTCCAGGGGATTACATATCTTCCTTTTTCATTTTTTTTTCTCCAAAAAAATTGGATCACTCAAGACTGAGAGGAACAGCTGCTTCCATAAGCAGAAGCACACAGATTGTTTACAGTATTTCAAGTACTGGAATAATGCATAGCTGACTCTGTATTCAATCCAAAGTGTCTATGGCGCAAATATGCATGTCTAGATTAAAATTATTTCCTAAATGTGCCCATGTTGCATTTCCTGAGTGTTGTCTTGTTCACAAGTTTCTGTCAATATATTTCTCTGGTATGAATCCCAACTAAGAATAATTGCAATTTATGGATGGCAGCTCTTTAAAATGAACACATTAAGTCGCCATGCATTATTCTAATCAAACTGACAGATTGAATAGTTGATGGATACCTGTTTTAAAGACGTGGTCAGCAATTTTGGTGTCAAAAAGGGTCCCAGATATTGTAAAGTATACCACGTGTGCTGATTTTCAACAAAACCCCTGACATTAAAACTAGGATTTTCCTCCCTAACTGAGGTAGGATAGTGATACGACTAAAGCACAGATAAATGAAATGTTAAGCATCCAGCCCAGAATTTATGGATTAAACAATAATTTTTTAATCGCTAAGTATGTTTCTTTCTTTACTGAGTATGCTTCCTTCTAAATGATGGAATCGAGAGTGATAATTCCAAATACTCCTGTTCATGGGAAGATTATGTATAAGATGATTATGTATAAGATACTCTGCATTATCCCATCATTCTCTGTTTTCTAACGAGATAAGGAGCTGTAAAGTAAAGTGCTGGCGTAATTTCTTTTAACTGCTAGGTGTATTTACTCAGAAATGTTGTCACCCGTGAGATGTGGCTTAACTGATCCTAAACCCCCAGTGCTTGTCACCCGTGAGATGTGGCTTCACTGATCCTAAACCCCCAGTGCTTGTCACCCATGAGATGTGGCTTAACTGATCCTAAACCCCCAGTGCTTATCACCCGTGAGATGTGGCTTAACTGATCCTAAATCCCCAGTGCTTGTCACCCGTAACACTCCCTGCAAGTGAAACATTCAAACAACCTTCAACAATACTTCCCCTGTTCTAGACACCGACCTTCGAAGCGTATGATGTCGAATACTTTCACAATAGCCGCAACAAACTTCGCCCCGGGCCAGTATCCTTTTGGGTTCTGCCTCTGCTGTGCCAAGAGGCATTATGGTTAATGGAGTCGCTCACACATTGTTTTAAATGCCTGATTAGTGTGGTATGCATTACTCAAACAAGTGGGGATCCCGGATAGCATTTCAGTACTGATGAAAGCTGGCGTGGGCGTTGAACCGTTCGTTCACTCCTAATCTGTCTCAGATGTGGGTTCATGTTTCTCCACACAGAGGAATCAGGAAGAACACCTGGGTGACAATGAACCACTCACAGATTCACTTTTCACTGTCAACGATGCCCGTTCTCAGCACTGTGTACAGGTTGTTTCGGTTCAGGAGCCACCCAAAGAGGTTTGACAGCTTCTGCAAGAAATGACAACTCCTTTTCCCTGAAAAATCTCTCCCCTCATTCTTATGATGTTCTGTGCCTTCCCAGATCTTGATTGGGGCACTGTTTCAACTTCCCAGCAGTATGTTTTCTTTTTCATCTCATTCAGAGTCATAGTTGCAGAGGGACAAACTTACTTTGTGTGTGTGTATGTAAGTGCATGCATGCGTGTTTACAATTATCTATGTGTGCATATTTGTTAATATGTGTGTATTTGTGCGTGCATGTGTGTGTTAGTGATACTAAATGGCTGTCTGCTGCAAACATCTCGTAGGGGCTTCACAAAGGCGCATTTTTTTTAGCTCTAATTGAATCTGAGCAGTTTTTTGGCAAAGCCATGAGACAGTGGAAATGTAATATTTTCCTTGGCTGTGCTCCATGACAGGTGGGATGCCAGGAGACTGCTGGAGTACCAGCTGTCAAGAAAGTGAATGCCCATAGTGACAGTATTGGAGAACCAGCTGTCAGAAAGTTACTTCTCATAGTGGAATTAATGGCCCAAGTGCCATACTGTACTTTTATTATGAACTTCCGAATGACCTCAGTTTTGGGCTGCCTGTCAACGTCACGCTATAACAAACAATAGTAAAAGTGTCTACTCTTTCATGTTCCATGCACTAATAGGACTGGACAGGATCTTGTTGTGACCAAAAACAAACACTAATTTGCACTAGATGGTAGGTTGTTGAAATTCAGCAGTTACGCAGACATTGCAATTACTAAGAAACAGTCCGTTCTGTCATTACCAATAGACAATCAGAAGAAACAAGTAGAGCAAGTATGGGCCACTGCACCAAAGACAATTTCAGCATATTCTAATATACTGTCCATGTGAGACTGAATAATAAGACTACACAAAGTTCCTCGGGCACTAGGATTTGAGGGGAGGTAATCTTGGAGATGACAAATTTAAGTAAGGAGAAGTAGCTTGCTTTATAACACTGAAAATCATTTATGACATATAGCTCTAGAAACAACACTGTGGAGAACAATGAACTAAACGCAGCGTCAGACTTACAGGGAAATGTTAATGTAAATGATGCACCAGTGTATTCGTTGATGTCAAGTCGATTTTCTTTTTTACAGCATTCCATTCCAGAAAAGCCGCTACTTTCCGTTTTATTGGTTTTAAGCCGTGCTGGACAAGAATCTCTGCTAATTTGCTTATGTTTATGGATAAACCGTAGTGGAGGCGGGACTTACCTAACATCGTACCAAAGGCTATGCACATATGAACCTGGCACAACAACCATTCAGAGTTTGACATAGTTTTGGCGTGACTGTATCATTCCATTTCTGTGACCTTACTATGTAGATTATTTTAGTAAATCTAAGCACTGTGAGAAGTGCCTCCAAAAGGAACGCTCTTTGTGACACTTGTCGATTAAATCCTGTCGAACCGGAGGCGGCCTTTTTGTACTACTATAGAGACGCTAAGCAGCTAACACCATAAAACACTGAATGCAATGTTTAATCAATTAGGGTGCTCACTAATGAAGTGACATAATTGTTTTAAGATGAACGGTTTTTGAAGATGCATTGCCTTGTTCTGTCCTGAGTTAGCACAGTATCTATCAAGACATGATGTACAGCACACCTGTCCTGCAGCCATGTTAAAAAGCAGCAAGACAAGACTGGCGGGGGTAGGTGTTGCAGGTGATGAGTGGATGGTAGACTTAGCCAAATGAAATGAAATATTAAGTGTTGTAGGTGACAAGTGATTGGCAGACTAAGCCAATTAAGGGAATTTCAAATAACTTTTTGAACTCTGGGCAAACAAATTCCAAGATTGGCAGAATGTTCAACAAGACCTTCTGCGAATTTGGGTCATAGTACTGAACCAAATTGGACGAAACCGCGTGTTTCACATTTTCCGGGAGCCAGTATCTATTATCTTTTCCTCTGAAAATTGTATGTGGTAACCACTCAAATGGTATTGATATGCCTGCTACTTAAGCTAGATAGTAAAAATACACAGCTATCAGCTCATTCCTACAGCACAATATTTGCACCCAGAACTACATTTTGCATGCTTGATCAGACCACGAGAATATGTGGAGCACAACAGTATGCATGGATAACAAATGTTTTGATTATAACAGCTGCACAAGTGAGTTGAATTCCTCAATAGTCCAGCCATTTAAAATGGCTGAATCTGATATTTTGGGTTGCTCTTTGCTGTATGTATGTTTTTCAGTGCAGGCCATTGGAGTACATTGTTATTTGGACTATTTCTGCTGCCAATTTGACACTGCCAAGAATGCTGGTAGTATATTCTTAATCTTGGCCTCATTTAACCTGTGTTTTGGGCTTTTAGGCATGCCAATACTTTGATTACAGTGAACAGGCAAGGGTATACAATGCATTAAAGAAAATCACTGCAATGTAGATAAAGATATCACAGTATTACGTTTAATCTAACTAGTTCTGTTTTCTAGTTCTTGTGTGACTGTGGAAGAATGGACTTTATTTTTAGCAAATGTTCTATTCTAAAGTGAGTGAGGTAAAGTACAGTGTTCAGTATTCACCATGGTCCCAGCATTCCAATTAATGAGGCTGATTGCTGACACCCACTCACTAATTCTCTAATATATTCAGGTTCCTTACTGAGTGAAGCTATCATCCACACTCTTAGAAACAGCGTAACAATACTGTTCTTCGGTTTGTCCCCATAAGGGACCCCTGTTTGGTGCTAGATAGAAACCTTCACAGAATGTTCATTGTATCATTTAAGCGTTCTTTCTACAGAAATCCATACATTCTTTAAATAACCAGCTTTAACAGCATTTAAATCGCATTGCCTACAGTATGACATCATATATTCTTTTGTAGGAACCTTTTGATGGCATTGACATAACCTAACACTGGTAAAACTAAACATAAGGCCAGCAAGTCATGTTATGCTGCCTGGCAAAGAGATAATTACAACCAAAATATTTCCATATCCAACAAGTCACCCATCCTGCAATTTGAATGACTGATGTGATAGGGGAGATTGTATGCTGAGACAACCACCGTCATCTAATATCTCAGTAATGGGTGTATTAAATTATTACTAACAGATTATGTTAACTTACAAAACTATATTATATGCGAAGAAAACTAAAATGAATTAACCTATCAATGGAGAAATTACAGATGCCCAAGCCACCTCAGCTGGGAAGGTGTTCCGGTCCCGTCCCACCGGGAGGAGACCCCGGGGAAGACCTAGGACACGCTGGAGGGACTATGTCTCCCGGCTGGCCTGGGAACGCCTCGGTGTCCCCTCCGGAAGAGCTGGAGGAAGTGTCTGGGGAGAGGGAAGTCTGGGCATCTCTGCTTAGACTGCTGCCCCCGCGACCCGGCCCCGGATGAAGCGGAAGAAGATGTATGTATGGAGAAATTACAGTTCCCAAGGTTTGACTGTTTTGTCTGGGATGTCATCAGGAGCCTAGTGGTTAGGAAGAAAATAAGTTCTGTCCTTGAGTTTGACTCCACCAGTATACGACATGCATTGCATTACATAAGACTTGTGGAATGGGTGTTTATATCAGAGTTAAAGGTTCCATAAAAAACTAAAGTAACTAAAATACATTCTGTTACAAAACGTAAATTCCATATATGTAAGAAAGCAGGATGCGAAAAGTTATTTCTAGAATACTTGTTTTTTAGATCCCTTTGCCTCCTCAAAGAACCATTTTATATCCATGTTTTCTAAAAGTCATCGTAACCGTTCACAATCGTAACTGTCCTCCACCTCTTCAGATCTCAGCCCCAGCTTGATCACGGGGAAAGCTTTTTACTTTAGCACAATTTTAACCAGCGAGATGACTTTAAAACTTCAGAGGGCTGTTCAGAGAGTTAGATCCAGCAACCAGTCACATGTGATGCCGGACTTCTTAGTGGGCCGGCCCTGTTAACGGAACAGAAAGTGGCTCAGTTGCTCAGCTTGTCCCCTTGGGTGGTCCACTCAGAAGAGCTGGACATATCTAAGTGGCCTCAGCGGGAGCAGGTCTGGGACTACTCGTGGCGCTCCATGCACAGAGGGTCAGCAAGCCTTCTTTTCAAATGCAGCCTTTCTTTTAGGAGTGAGGTTTGGGTTGGATGTTTCCTGCTGACGCAGTAAAATAAGATTCTGATTGCTCATAGCAACTCTGCAACTCTTTCTCACTCTGTCTCTCTTCCTCTTCTTCTCCAGTGGGAGTTGACTTGCTGGGCTGGGTGGGGAGGGTGTGTACATTTATGCGAAGGGGAACGGTGGTCGGAGGAAATGGTATCAGTATCTCAGGAGACACTTGCAGGGCTGACCTCTGACCTAGGTAGAGGGAATACATAGGTCTAACCCTAAGTGAAAATACTACTATTTTCTGGATTGAATAATGAATATGAATTTGTTTTCTTTGCATTATTTTGGATTATTTTATTTTGACCAATTATTGTTTTCTACAAATATATACTCTAAATGACAACATTTTTATTTGGGTGTAATTTTGTCAGTAGTTTATAGAATACATTTTTTTTTTTAAATCATGTTACTCAAACACATACCTATGAACAGTAAAACCAGGCAAACTGATCATTTTGCGGTGGCCTCTTCATTTTGTCCAGAGCTTTATAAATACTTGCACAGTGTGTGTGAATGTGGCTGCGGCAGATTGCCAGCAGTGGTAGATTTGAATCCCCTCACAATCCCCACAAGACAACCCTTTGACCTCTCCCCCTCCCCCTCCACGGTCCCTCCTGGGCGCGCTCATCGGCCGAGGCTCTGGGGGGGCCTGTGTATCTGGGAATACCTCGGGGGAACTATGGGGAGTATGGCCCTGGACAGATGAGCCACGACGGCGCAGGTGGTGGTGAGGATGATGAGGGTGGCGAAGGTTAACGAAAAAGGGTGACTAGGGTGGCATCCAGGGATGAAAAGGGCCCCTGTGGGATGTCTCCGACTCTAAGCAGAGTGGCAGTAATTACCCAGGATGCTGTTGTGTAACAACCTCTTTGGCTGATTATAGGCCTCTCACGCCCGCTAACGCCCACACTGCGCTGGTTCCAGGGGGTACCAGGGCCGCGACCGGTTCATTACCGTGGGGGTTTTTGCTCCTTCTGGTCTCCCTGTGTAATACCCCTGGCCTGTGTCAGGTTTTCTGGGTATAGCCACTAGAGGAAGATGGGCTACGGAGGGCCACAACAAGATCCTAGTCTAGTTTTGCCAGTATGGCTTGCTTTCCCCTTTCTCCCCGCTGTTTTGGCACTCGTCCGGTTTGTGTGGAAGTAGGAGATAGGCTTGTTGGTGTCTGTTTACAGCTCAGTGTGTTTTCTCCTTCAGCTTCATCTAAGCCATGTCAAATGCCAGAGTTGGCAATAGACATACCAAGTCGTTTAAAGGGACGCTGAAGCTTTTCACAGAAACATTCGCTCATCAATGGAACCGCAGAAATGTATATAAATAAGTTCTTGATGCCACATCCAGGGGTGCAGTTGCTTACGCCGTTTTTGTCATATTAAAATTTGTCAAGATATTTTAATAACTGCGGCAACGTTTGTTATCTGGTTGTCAATCTTTAGATCTACTTTCTCAAATCTTAAAAAATAAGATTTCCCTGGGGAATGGGAGCATTTTGGATGTTTCTAATGTATGATTAAGCGAGGAGAGCTTGTCTCAGTATCATTTGGCATGCAGGAATTAAACTTTGATACGACCCCCAGCTTTTAGCATTGTAACGTCTATTGTGTGACGCTACATTTCAGGCTAATTTCCTCTGCCTTCATTCAAACAAGAACACATGGCTTTTAACAAGAGGCACGTGGCCTGGTTCACTCCCAGTTCATTAAATCATAAATTCATGATGCTATTCACTTGTGAGTTATGGCTAGACCTCCTCAGATTCACATCAACACCCATAGCCAGGTTCCCATCTCTGTACTCTCAGCATTAAATCTTCCCCAGAGACGGGACTGTAATCTATGTAGATAGTACATTTCAGAGTTCTCTAACAATTTCAGAGTTCTCTAACAGATCGAATTTGGACTTTGGTTTGTCCAAGTAAATAGTCAAACCAAAGACCAAATAGTCAGGATATCATTGGCTTGCAGATTAGCTCAGGCTACTTGTAGTTAGCACTGAGATGTTTCTTGAGGGAGACAATTATGTACTAAAACAAGACATTAGTGTCATTGCTAAAGACAGAATCATATGGACAAAAACAGAGGAACACTCTGATTGGCTGCGACAAATATGAATCAGTGATGCATTCTGTTTGTACTGGGTAAAGTTATACATTGTCAACACGAAGTTGATTCACTATGAAGTTTAAAACATGAATTAAAAAACAGCATTTTAGTATATGGATTCTGTGATTCTTTGTTTTCCACATTGCCAATTCCATAGGGTTGCATGTACAATTACAGATTGATATATATTCATATTCATATTCATATTCAGATTCATCACATGTGTAACCCCGCCCCCCCCCCCACACACACACACACACACACACACAAACACACACACACACAAGTTTGTATGGCTATCCTCAAAATTGAAATTGCATGCTCCCTTGCCCTAATCTTAACCCTAAACCTAACCAAAACCCTAACCTTAACCTAACCCTAATTTAACCCTAACCCTAACCTTAACCTCAATAAAGTAACATTTATGCCTAAACGTTACCTAGATGTAATGCCTAACCTTAACCAACAACGCCTGGACCTTAAAGGAACCCCAATTCAAACTCTAAAATGAATTGTAAGTTTGACCCTAAACCTAAACCCTGAGCCGGAAATTGACTTTTGCCTCTTGGGGACCGGCAAAATGTCCCCATGAGTCCAATCCTTTCTGATTTTACTATACTCATGGGGACATTTGGTCCCCATGAGTGTAGTGAAACCTAAAACACACACACACACACCCATGTGTAACCAAAGCCACTATTGTAGGAACATACAAGACAACAGTGCCCTCCAGTGGTTCAGATTGAATCAGCTCTTAGCTGGAAGTTAGGAAGTTATTTTTTTTATCAAATCTAATCTATCTCACCCTTGTTCTAGTTCTCTCTCTCTCTCTCTCTTCTCTTCTGTTTCTTCCTCTGCCCACGCGTATACGCAAACATAAAGACCCCCCTTTACAATACCCTCTCATCATATTTCCTACCTCCATCTCTATTTGTGAGTGGTAGCTCTGATACATTAACAATGTACGCACTGGCACTATACAGAAAACCATGTATGGCACACAGTGTTCTACACATTTTTACATCCTGCATGAGTCATTATCCAAATGTAATCCTTTTAAAACTGAGTGTTATTCATAAGGTGACAAAGATGCATTTCCGGATGGAATCAAATTGCAGTCATTATGACATCATGGAGAGAAAGAAGACATGGTAGGAAGTTATATAAAGGATTTGTCAATTTATTTAATGCATAATTATTTTCAGCATACAATAACAGTTTACAGACTGACCATCTGTTAAAAATGGATATGAGTCACTCATTTGTATGTTATGATGGTAGGGATGTAATGTTATATTTATGGAAAGACAATGTTATGACTGTGAAAGATGTAATGTTATAATCATGGTAGATGACATTTTATGACTATAATATATGTAATGTTATGACTACGATAAATGTCATGTTATGACTATGACAGATTCAATGTTATGACCATGGTAGATGTAATTTCAAATACATAATATTATGAGTATGAAAGGCATAATCTATTGCTATGTAGTGTCATGAAAAATGTCTGTTGAGGAAGAGTGGGAGTGTATTCACTGGGAGGAGCTTCTGGCCACACCAAGTCTCCAACAGACTTTTGGTGATGTTACTCATGGGTCCTGCATAACATTTGCTTCTCCAAGGATCTGGAACACTAGGTGTAGGCCATCAGCCCCATCTTCCAGAGCTCACCTGGAGAGGTGGGAAAATCTGAGTGACCTGGAATTTAACAAAATGCACGATATTGTGGACATTTATCTGTAGTGTTTGGATTTCCCTTATTCTGCATATAGGGATGAATAGGCTGATATGTTTTTATTGTCCTGTACAGGGTATAGATCAAACCTTACAAGAATATTGCAGAATGTTTGTTCATGTTGCACGACGGACCAAGGCCCAATCCGTTTGGTGGTTTTGCATTAGATTAGAGGGACAGTGTGTTCATTGTGTGTGCCAAGATAAAGTACTGCTAACGATTATTTTGGGGGAGTGTTTTAGATATGTCTGCTGTTAAGATAAATAGCTATATCTCAAACAGTAGTTTTTTCACGTTAAAAAGAGAGCTCCCAGCATGTTGTGTTGTAGCAGTATGTAAGAGTTTGTTTGCATTAGAGACCATTGTGTTGTAGTAGTATTTAAAAGTTTGTTTGCGTTAGAGACCTCCCGACACGTTGTGTTGTAGTAGTATTTAAGAGTTGGTTTGCTTTAGAGACCTCCCAGCATGTTGTGTTGGAGTAGTATTTAAGAGTTTGTGTTAGAGACCTCACGACACGTTGTGTTGTAGTAGTACTTAAGAATTTGTTTGTGTTAGAGACCTCACGACACGTTGTGTTGTAGTAGTACTTAAGAGTTTGTTTGTGTTAGAGACCTCACGACACGTTGTGTTGTAGTAGTACTTAAGAGTTTGTTTGTGTTAGAGACCTCCCGACACGTTGTGTTGTAGTAGTACTTAAGAGTTTGTTTGTGTTAGAGACCTCACGACACGTTGTGTTGTAGTAGTATTTAAGAGTTTGTTTGTGTTAGAGACCTCACGACACGTTGTGTTGTAGTAGTATTTAAGAGTTTGTTTGTGTTAGAGACCTCACGGCATGTTGTGTCATTAAACAGGTTAGGAGTCTATTGTAAATGGATGCTGCTACCACACATTTGTGCTATAGTGTGTTTAAGACACTTATGGTATAATTAATAGATTGGGATATGATTTGTGAGGATGTTGAATAGAGCTGTAGTGGAACTGTGTTTGGTATTATAACTTTTTTACTTGACTGGAATAAATTACTTTGAAATATAGATTATGACAGCATTCCTCATTCATCTTTTGTTACTTCGTGGAGTAATTGGGAATCTATATCCATACTCTTGGTTGTAGGCCTACTGATAATTACGTGCATATAAGTAGGTCTAAGGGACCAGACTTGTCAACCCTGAGTTCTGGATTTCGTAACTCTCTGGGTAGGCCCCAGAACACAGGCCATTGACTTGTCATCCCTGAGTACTGGGTTTCCGAACAGTCTGGGAAGACCCAGAAACACATGTCATTTTAATGCTAGGCCAGTGACGAAGGGTTAGCTACCTTTACTAAGAACTACAATCACGTCTATTATCAATATATTTATTTTACAACTATGACACATGTAATGTTATGACTATTGTAGACATAATGTTCTGTCTATGATAGATGCAGTGTTTTGACTATGGTTTACGTGACATTATGACTATGGTAGACATAATGTTCTGTCTATGATAGATGCAGTGTTTTGACTATGGTTTACGTGACATTATGACTATGGTAGATGTAATTTAATGACTCTGCGGATGTATTGGACAGCCACTCAACATCCTCAGGAGTCATGCAAATGTGACATGATATCCAATAGATTCACTTGGCGTTTGGGGAGCGTGGAAGTAAGCAATCTCGGCTTGACATGTTCTTGATGGACGTTCCTTACCTGGAATCCTGGGTCTGCCAGGCCCCCTGTCACATTTAATACAGGAACTACAGAACAGCACATTGTTGTGGCAAGGTTTCCATTTTCCTCCTCATTCTGAGAGCCGAATGTTATTATTCTCCCCTCTCCCCCAGGGGGTGGGAGAAGGCTTCACAATTGGCTTTGTAGTGTCCAAATGTTATTTCAGCTCATTCATCACAAGAGGGTACCAAGGGAACCTGGGTGGCTGGATTTGAAAATGGGGGGGGGGGGGGGGGGGGGGTGGGGGGTTGCCCTGGACAGACAATGTAATAAATAATATCATCAGTGTCCCCAGTATCTCTCAGTCATTTGGTTGCTCTTCAGAATGAATGTATTCAACTGGTGATGTTTCAAATGTTACCAACATTTTATTCAGAGGAGCCCCTTTTGGCCTGACGTCCATTATAATGACACTGTGCAGACCTGCTTTGAAATGGGTAAGTACAGCTGTCCATGGGTTTCACACCGTCTTAAAAGGAAATCTTTACCAGTGAGTACAATAGAAGTCGGGAACATCGTGTTCAGGATTGGCCTTCAATATGTGATGTTCTTGTACATCCCTGCACACATTTTGAAGGTAACTGATGCCCACGTTTGTGCATGGCAATTCTTATTTGGCACTAGAGTACGTTCCTAACAAGCATTGATAATAGCCACGATGATGTCTAAAATAGAAGCCTGACAGTAGCTGACAGTAACAACCGATACAGCTGAATGTCCCGTTTCATCGCTTCAGCCTGCGTACCAGACAGCCGATTGAAGCTACAAGGTCATTCACTCCAAACCAAGTGCTGTGTATATTGGGCTGATTAAAATGGTAGCGTGTCATGAAACGTCTCCATCAAAGATTTTTCAGCTTTCGTCATTTCACAGAAATATTTCGCCACGCCATCAGATGTTGCTGTTAATTAAAGAAATCTTTAAGTCTGAAAAACCCACTTCGTAATCCTTTTGAGAATGTACAGTCCTGACAGACACAATGTTGTAACATACCTGTGCAGAACTGAAGACAGACGCTTTGACCATCGGACTGCCAAAGGCTACAAGAGCTTAACAGTTTTATGGCAAAGTTAACAGTGGAATTATTTGATCAGGGAGTCCTTTATTATTAGAATTTGACAGATATTTGCTAGACGTACAAGAAGGTGCAGCAAGATAAGTTCAGATATGCTTTACATTGTTAACATTTAATAGATGGTCTTATCCAAAACGATTCACTGGAGCAGTTTGGATTAAGCACCTCGCTCAAGGGCAAATAACTGATTTTAACTTGGATTTACGATTTTACCTTACTTTTTAGATTATATACCAATGTCGTCAGGAGAGATTAGACACTTTTTTTGCAAACCATCAACGAAAGTCGTCCTTTTCTCCCCAAATCTACAGGGAAATAAAAGCTTGAATACCAGAGTCTGAACATGAATAGGAACAGTTTGTCACTGTCAGGTAATGGTGCCCAATTGGTCTTTTCTCAGTCCGAGGAGATTGGAGTGTCTGACACGTGGAGGTCACCACCTCCACTTCCTCAATCCCTCAACTCCCAATGGACTAGCAACAATGAGGCCACAAAATACATTTTCTAGCAGAGGTTTTCAACTTAACTCTTGAGGGTTATTCCAGAAAGCTGAATTAGTAATTTAGCAAGCTCTGTCAAACCAGAACTACAGCTGCAGAAAAAGAATGATTTGTAGTCTGAGAAACCATAGCAACAAATTCTCTGAACCAAACCTGCTACCTACTATGTTAAGTGGATCATATCCTGTCCAAGTGATTAAAAAGCAGAGCTTATTAACCAATTAGATTCTATTCTGTCACTCAGGTCTGTCTCTTTGCAGAAAATCCAACTGTAAGGACTGCATTGCACACCATGCCTTACAAATTATTGGAACTTGTATATATGCTTACGTTCAGAATAACGTTTAGTAATTTTTCCACATAATCAATGGTTTATCTGTCCAACTTCATTAACCCGTATATGCCCCTGTAACCTAACATGGTGTGTGCTTTGACTACAAAAAATGCTCTATTGCTTTGCCATTTCTCCCAAATAATATGTTAGTAACACCACTGCTGCCATCAAAGACATATTGGAAACCTGGCGGAAACCTTTTGAAATGTTGTGTACACATGCAAGCCGGCGGCTCAAACAATCTGCACTTCACTACAGCCTAACGATTTAATTGAGAACCAGCAATTATGGAAACAAAAACGCACCAAGTTAGGAAAAGCCAGATATACTCAGGGAACCCTGAATTTGTTGAGACATATTTCGGAAATACCCCTCTGAAGTTTAGTTGTGGCTCTTACCAGTTTAGTTGTTGATCTGTCATTTAGTATCATTCACCTGGTGTCCAAGGTCTGAATCAGTCCTTTAAATATTTGAAGGATGAAAAATATTTTCATCCTGGACTTGTCTAGCCCTGCACAACAGCATATTGAAAAACTGTATTGATTTCCGACGTTTATTGTTTTGCAATGATTAACTCACTGCACTGGGTTGGCAGGCAGGTATCCTGGTGGATATGGATTACTCCTTTTTACACATACTGGGTGTAAATCATTCACATACTGAGTGTGGGCTAAACATTAATGCAGTGGCTCTTTTTCTTTGTGACAGACCTCGTGGGGTTTGAAACATTGTATCCCATTTGAATCACAGTAGGTGAATCACAATGTTTTTTTTTACATTTGCATCTTTATAATTTACCAGACACTCTAATCCACTGTGACAGTTAATTCCTCCTAAGATAGGTAATTGGGACAACCACACCACCCAGTAATAGTAGTAAGTACCTATTGGTAAATTCAGTGCTACATGATATCATAAGTTCTATGTGATAAATTGACATGGCATCACTTTATTGTATCATGATGATAATATAATATTGCGATGTCTCCTGAAATTCTTATTATTAATATTCAATAAGTCTATGTGACTCGTGTTTGTCGATACAAATTAGCAGTTTTTTTAAATGGTGAATTAATGAAGTATTTTTGTCTTGGTAGATCTTTTTGATCTATCTTTATGAAGATCCATATTTTTATGCTGTGATATATTTTGCTGTAGCCTTAGTTACAGGCTGTGCTCAGTGTCAAGGTCTATGTGGATTTATGGCAAGGGTTGTTATCTGTGCTGGAAAACTCTCAAGTGTGTGAGGGTTTGGATTGAGGCACGACTTCCCACACCTAGGCGGTCGTCATGGAAACAATCCCACAAGTCAAGTGCAAATTGCTCCTTCACTAAAACGGTTTAGACTCTGTAGGGCTGCTAGCTGAGAAATAACAGCCCTCTTTTTCAGTTTGATAATTTATTCAGTGTGAAATGCACCTTCTCATACACAGCTGTCCATGGGTATCCCTTTGTGTGTTATACGGAAACGGCGAGATTTTTCCCAGATGATTTTGTGTCAAAACAGTTGTGTGGGGGCTTCTACGTCTTGGTCATAGTGCCAAGTCATCCAGCCAAGAAGACATCATGTCAACAGTCTCTTTCAGTCCACAACTTCTCCATCTGAATGTGAAGACAATACTTTGGATTTAGCCTACATTGGACATCTGCCAATCAATTTGGATCAGTGCATGAAAAAGATGACAAGACAAAGCCTGATGGTTTATACATTTGAGATGATATTGCATAAACAAAGTGGATTGTTTACTCAATCTATATGGGTGACAGACAGCAAACATGACACATCCCTATCCAGAAAATATCCATATTGTTTCAACAACACAATTGAGACTAAGAAAACGTTTAATGGGACGACAATTAGAAGAGAGTACAGGTTGAGACAATAGAAATCTCATTTGGTTTCTATTCCACACTCATCGGTGTAGCCGCGCCCAAAGTCTTAGTACAAATGATTTGACAATAACATGTCCTCCAGCAGAACACTAGAGGGCAGCGGAGTTTTCCCTTCCTCTTTCTGTCACCAATTTCCATTCCACTCAATGCACTCTGTCATATGCTATACAGAAATCCACATTCATTTGTAAATGGGCTTGAAGAGAACAGAGGTCCTGATTGGATAATCCTCCAATCAAAACTATTATACATATTGAAACTATAACATAAGATATTTCTCTCAAAACGTGTTGTTTTTGAGGCTCCATTTGTTAACAGGTAAAACATGATAAGGTAGCTTGCTAGCAAGCTTCACACACTAACATTTACGCACTGTAACTGCTGGAAGATGGCTAACTCTTGACTTCACCTTGCTAACAGGTGAATCCACCCCATTTGTGTAACATCTTGCAATCAGATAGCCACAAATTATTCCCATCAACCAACAGGTAACTCTGCTTGTAAATTGTGCGGCATACTGAACATTGAGGTTGCTGAAATCTGAAGCCCTACTGTTTGTGGGTGTGACATAGCTTTTGGCTACTGCCAAATAGCTATTAATTAATCTACAGTATCTTATATTTCTGCTTGCTGATAAATATATAATAACATCTGACACTATGTCTAATGCTGTATAATAGCAACATGTCCTCAGAGAACATCAGTTTATGCATTAGACTAATTAGTGTTAATATGTTTTGTGGAATGCCAATTCACCATAGAGCAATATTGATCTCCAGAGGCCAAAAAGGCTCATTTAGGCTATTGTGGTTGTTTAAGAGTAGTTAGATAACATTAACAGCTGTAGTGGGGTGCCATTGCAGATTGGAAGCTAGGAGACAGCTGTTTTGATCCAACTCTTCCTTGGGGTCAATGATGGTAACGACAGACTCCTGTTACCCAAACACAGTGAAGAAAAAGAATTGCTGCTAAAGAAACACTTGTTGTTCTTGCAGATCCTGCACATTTTCCAGCCTTATTCCGGGCAAAGTACGTTAAGTAACATTTCTATTATTTCCTCATTTGTTCTCTGATGACTCCTGTTTTCCAGGCACGGCTGTTAGTTATTCACCATGCCCTTATCCTCGCTAGTCATTTCCTTTCTTCTCTTTCTGGCTGCCTTTTGGGCTTGGCCAGACTGTTCCTGTTTGGATTCCTGTTGTAGGATGAGCTACACTGGCTATGGAACATTTTGTTTGGAGTGTGCTCGTGCAATGCTTTGGGGCGAGGTTCTATCCTTATTCAGACATTAGCCAGTCCTACTGGAGGTTCATTCTTAGGAGCACCTTTGTAGCAGCAAGCCTGGTCGAATAAACACTGGACTTCCTTACACTATTTCTAGAAAGGTTAAGGCATTTTATGACAGAATTCATTATTTTCTAGAACGCCAAGTGGATCAAGGAAAAGAAACTCAATTTCCACCAAAAAACAATGTCGCCTTTGTCTATCTCATTCTCCACCCATCAATACTCATGTACTGTATGTGAACTACTGTTCCTACCCTCAACAACTTTTTCCAGTCAGCAGTTTTAATAGCCCGTTGTAGCTAGTTAGCAAGCAGCTGTCTCTTGAGCATGATATATGGTCCATAGCTCTCCCAGAGAGAGCTAGCCCAAGCCAAGGCTCCCAAATAGACACATCGAATGTGTGTGACCTCAACTTTCCGTTATCTTCAGGACTGCCATGCTAAAATAGCAGCTGCTTTCAGTGGCCACTGCTATACTTTCTTAGTCACAAGTCACTTTCCTCTTGACTACTATTCCGCAGTCACACTCTCAGTGTACTGGACTACATTTTACAATATGTTTTTCATTGTGGTCATTTACCACATGCTCTTTGCCTGAGCAATATGAAGTTAGTACTACTATTCTCATTAAATTTTGGCAACTTATTCTCCTCAGAATATCAAAGTAGTTATGCCACTTGAGCGTAGACTTGAAATAGTGCAGCTATAGTATTTCATCTTATTTAAGAAACTTGAGTCTTTCAAAATAACTTGTGGTTGGTGTTTTTCACAATATAGCTATGAATTGGTATTTGCAGGATTTGCTGGAAGGATAGCCTATTTACAAACATTGGACTAATGTTTGTAAATAAGACAAGCTAATGTTTTGAGTTCTCATAGCGTAATAACTTTTGATAGAACTACCTCTTAACTTTGCAATTCAGACCAAATACTTGCAAAATAAGGGTGACTTTTGATACAAAAAATAAATAAAAAATCTCAACACCAAACTAAGAGTTAGGAGATGATATGTTAAGATCTATAATCTTAAGAACTGTATTTGTGTCTTGGCCAGTGGTTTCTCTGGATGTGTGTCTCCTGGGGCTAATAGCAGAGTATGTTGTCAGTTTAATTAAATGTGTGTTGCTGGCATGGTCATAAACTGAAGACTTCCAGGCAGAAATAATCCAAGAGCTCTTTAACCATCATACGCCTTCATTTGAATTCTTGGTGGTAAGTATTTTGGCAGATTTATTTTTATTTTATTTTTTGAGGGGGTCATTGGAAGATTAAATATGGTCAAAATAAAAATTAGGCTTTTGAAGATTTTATTTTTATGTTTTATATCCTTCATCCTGGCAATAGATTAAGGTTTATCCTGCCAATAGATTAAGGCTTATCCAGCCATATAAGGCTTATCCTGCCAATAGATTAAGGCTTATCCAGCCATATAAGGCTTATCCTGCCAATAGATTAAGGCTTATCCAGCCAATAGGCCTTTTAAAAATAGCCACAAAAAAAACAAGCCTCATATAAACTAAGTATGAGGTAAAAGTTCTGTTCACTTCATGGACATGCCATTGTTCCTCAGTAGGGTTGCAAACCTCACACAGTTCCCAGAGTGCCCTTTACCTTGCCAGTGTGAGGAAGCAGCCTGAGGAAACACCAACTGACTGTAGCCTAAACATTTCCCCTTGTGATGCTTTGGCATCGTGTCTCTTCAATCACATGACTGCTGATTTTCATTGGCCTCTGCTATTTTTTTTTTTTATCCGGCATTCTCCTGTCTGCTTTTCCCATCACAAGGTCTCTATTTATAGACGGTGACATAATATTCACCACTGTCCTCTTGCTCTCGACATCCCCAGGGCAGATGTTTGGCATGCCAGCATGGTGGCACGGTAGGGGTGTCTCGCCCCACATCCTCTTATTTCTGTAGAGCAAGGGGGATGGGGGGGGGGGTGCGTGTGCATGTGTTTGAGCGCAGGCATTTGTGTACGTATGAGAGAGATAGATAGATAGATACAGAGAGAGAGAGAGAGAGATAGAGACAGAGATATAGAGACAGAGATTTAGCGATAGAGAGAGAGAGGGAGAAAGAGAGTACTGGTGATCAGTGCTTGACTTGGCCCGGAACGTTATGGAATGGTGTTCCAGTACCTCTGATTTTAGGCAAACAGCTTCACGGTTCCTTTTTGAGGCCAGACTTATTAACACATACATTTTGATGAACATATATTCTAATGTGCCATTTGTCAAGCACTGTTGGTGATCTTTGCATCTTTTTTATCACTGCAATCAAATGCCTGAGCTTGAGATCCCTGGCAATCTCTATTTACTGACTTTCTTAGGATTTTTTTTTTTAACACAAACCATGATTAGTTGGACAAAGGGATTTGAAAATCTTTTTAAAAACCCTGCTGGACACCATCTTGCCTCAGCAGTGTGGGAAGGCTTGCAATAAATGTTGAGAAGTAACATCACTTTCAGACAGCTGCCTTGACAAAGTAACAACTGGCCTCTTCCCCAGAATCGGTGCTGTTTGTACATGCAGAAGCCATGTTCCTATGCCAAACCCCACGAAAGAGAGCATGAAAACTGCACAGACTCATTATCAAGTATTCATATACCGTGGCAATTCCGTATTTCAAAAGTCATGGCCTTTGGAATAAGCAGGTTTTCATGTGCAACAACCACATTCTTTTGATTTCAGTCCCAAGTACAGAGTTCTTATCAAGAACCCTGCGGTAAAGTTTCCCCCCAGCCGATGGGAAGCAGCTCAGGACATTCTGTTGTGTGACTTTACAGTCTGGCATTCAATGCTTTCCATTTAATCTTACCATCTCTGCCTGTTCCAGCCTCCCTGGCCCCATGTGAGATGTGCAGTCTATCAGTCTGGCACACAGGTGAGATGTTGTCAGGACACTCAAAACCATTTTAGCCATCGAAAGACAGGGAAGTGCAAAATTCCAGCTAAACTATGATTTCACGTTTGGGGAATGAACTTGGTTACCTCATGAGTAGGCGGCTCATTCTGTAGTTCTTCACATTTTCAGTTGTCTTTAATATAGTTTAATATAGTTAGTGTATTTATATTTTATTCTTTATTTTACCAGGTAGGCTAGATTGAGAATGCATTTTCATTTGAGGCACCAACCTGGGAAAATATACAACAAAAATACCCATATACACATGATGAAATCATGGACATCAGGGATAAAATTGTAGACCTGCACAAGGCTGGGATGGGCTACAGGACAATAGGCAAGCAACTTGGTAAGAAGGCAACAACTGTTGGCGCAATTATTAGAAAATGGAAGAAGCTCAAGATGACGGTCAGTCTCCCTCGGTCTGGGGCTCCATGCAAGATCTCACCTTGTGGGGCATCAATGATCATGAGGAAGGTAAAAGATTAGCCCAGAACTACAAGGCAGGACCTGGTCAATGACCTGAAGAGAGCGTATGATCTCTGTAATTGCAAACGAAGTTTCTGTACCGAATATTAAGTTCTGCTTTTCTGATGTATCAAATACTTATGTCATGCAATAAAATCCAAATTAATTACTTAAAAATAATAATATGTGATTTTCTGGATTTTTGTTTTAGATTCCGTCCCTCACAGTTGAAGAGTACCTATGATAAAAATTACAGACTTCTACAAGCTTTGTACATGGGAAAACCTGCAAAATCAGCAGTGTATCAAATACTTGTTCTCCCCACTGTATAAGCAATTGAACACATTCAAAATGGGACATAAATGCGGAAACCCTGCAATTTCAGTAACTTTGCAAGGCATACCTATAAGTTACATTGACTGTTTATTCAGGAATGCAAATATTAAGATTAAAAAAGATGACATTTACAGATCATCAGAAGGACAATTATATTCCACACAAACACATACACATTATATTAATGCTCTTGAAGCTTCATAATATGCACAATATTAATAGCAAAGCAACATTTAACCAAGGACCAAGCTCACAGAGAGAAGCACAAAGCAGTTTAAGACAAAATTATCCATCAGGTTTGCGCTCAACTACTAAGCTGTGCTTTTCACACAGTGAATTCTGTGGTTGAATAGAAAAAGCTGCAAATGGAGAAATTGACATCATGGTTTAGTGAAGTGATTATGAGTAAGCTGGAATACTGAGAGAAGAAAGGCCTTCTCTGTTTGGATGCAAAAACTCTGCTCAGTGAGCACAGCTGCCTGGGACTCACACGAACATGTTCTCTCCCAAGCACTGTGCTCTTCGCTTGTTTCTTTTCCGCATCCAGACAGAGAGATTGATTGATACAGAAAGAGAGTTATTTCACAACCGTACTGGACACTTAATAGAAATGCTATTTCAACATATAATGAAAAAAATTATAAACACAACACTTTTGTTTTTGGCCCCATTTATCATGAACTGAACTCAAAGACTTTCTCTATGTACACAAAAGGCCTATTTCTTTCAAATATTGTTCACAAATCTGTCTAAATCTGTTTTAGTGAGCAATTCTCCTTTGCTAAGATAATCCATCCACCTCACAAGTGTGGCATATCAAGAGGCTGATTAGACAGCATGATTATTGCACAGATGTGCCTTAGGCTGGCCACAATAAAAGGCCACTCTAAAATGTGCAGTTTCACTGTATTGGGGGGTCCGGGGGAGTCTGAAAACCAGTCAGTATCTGGTGTGACCACCATTTGCCTCACGCAGTGCCACACATCTCCTTCGCATAGAGTTGATCAGGTTGTTGATTGTGATTAAACGAATATCAAACGCAATGGAAACATATGCCTGTCGGACATTATGGCGTGGGTCTTGACAAGTGAAAAATGAGCTACCTGAATCTAGTCAGGGAAGCTAGTGGATACAGGGACAATTGGATAAAGCTGTGTCTATCAAATACATTAAATATTCAAACATAATTCCTCCTAAACATGTCTGTTTCTTTTTGTGGCAGGAATGATAGTCTGTTTTTCCTGTGCATGAATGGCAAATAAATGACAAACTGCAAATCACTACCTGTGCTGAAACCACACAGAACAAGGAGCAATGAGCTGAGCAGATCCGGAACATAGGTCAACCGGTTCAACAGAAATGGATGGGGCTCGTCGTTGTTTTATTATTGTTAGTTTTAATTATGTCTAGTTCACCCGGCACCTGATGATGTGAGACCTGTCCACTATACAAGCCATTCACTAGAGGACTTCTCGCTCTAAATTAGATCTTTGTCAGCAGGGGAAACCCATCAGTAGAGGTGTAGTATGTGTGTGATTCTGAGAGGAAAGAAAGTCTGACTCAGCAAAACTGGCATGGGAAACAGTGGGGCCTTACCAAGACTAACACACACTGAGGCATGTTTCACCAGGGGGAATCAAAGGGGTTACAACAACAAACACTATTACTCCTGGCACTAAAAAAGACTGCACAAAGCTTTGTGTACTCCAAAGATTCTATGTCCTCTCATAGGAACATGTTTACAGCAGCCTAACGGACAGAGCTTTTGCTCAAGTTTCATCGGCACAAACTATTTCTGGCTATGATTTGACTGACATGTTTAAGGCACATTCTACTGTTGCTCAGATGGTCAAAATTATAGAAATGGGATTGCCTTCAGTATATTTTATGCAAATGTGTTTATAATAAAATGTCTGTTTATACACAGGGCAAAGTCAGATGTATTTCAAGCTAAAGTACTTTTATTTTTATAAAATACTTATTTCTTCTTATCAACACTGGAAATGATATAAAAATAAATAAACAGAATGAATGGATGAACACCTTTAACAGTACAAATGAAACACTCAACTTAAAATAATTTCAAACAAATGTATTTTTGTTATGGCAGGTAGAAACCATCAAAAAGGTGAAGGTAGAGAAGCAGTACATACAATTGTAAATGATTATGGTCCAAAGAAATGCAGCATATATTTGTTTAGTGTATTGGAGAAAATCCATTTATAAAGTAAATGAGTAAGTACTATACAATTTTGAATGTAACAAAACAACTTGAAAGAGTAAGACTGTTGTGTTATTGAATGAAATGCAACCAGTAAGTATAATTAATGCTAACAGTTATTTTTTCTACTTAAAGTTGGAGACTTGTGCTTGATCCTTCAGAGGATTTATAAATGCTTAACATCCAGTTACACATTTTTGGCACCGTTACCAAACTAATCATACACAAGGAATTTCCTGAATACTTTATATAAAACACACACAACACTCTTCAAGTTCAACTGAGGCCTTTTCTTTGGTAGTTATTTCACTGGCAAACATTTGGATTTAAGGAATGAAATATTTGTAAGCTTTTGGAAAGTAAAAATATACAGGCCAGGTGTTTGTGGAAGATCAAATGCCATGTCCAATGCAATGTAGAACATCCTCATCTTAGCACAACATACGGACACGAAAATGCAGCACCTCAATCTGTCAGACTTCTTGAGAAAATCTCTTCTCTAGGCTGGAATTAAAACTGTGGGTGTCCAAGTGTATATAGTTCTACAACACAATACTCATACTCTCTACTCAAAACACTCACTAATATATTGTTAACAATACAGTCAATTTTCTGTGCTTGTATGTCATACGTTCATGGGCACCACTTTGATGCCGTGGGCATTGATGTATGTAAGGAAAACCTGGGCCCGCCTCTCAATGACATCAATTAGCTTCTCAATGCCCCGCCTACCTCCCTGGCTCTCCCAATACAGCTTGTCGAGGAATAGTGACTGGAGGAGCCTCTCCCTCAGTCTCTGGCTCTTCAACACCTTCACTGCCTGCTCTGGGAACCTGGGGAAAGAGGAGCTGAGTTACGCGGTAGTGGATGGTAACCCTTTATTGGTTGGTAATAGTTCATTGTGGAAAGTTTACTTTATGTTGGATAGTTGGTAACTCTTTAAAGTAGAACGTTGGTGACACTATAGCGGATAATTTGTAGCACTTTGTGTTGGATAATTAGTAACACTTATCAAGTAGGTAGTTGGTAAGGCTTTAGAGTGGACGGTTGTCCTGCTTATACCAGTTTCCAACAAACGACATAAGCATATTATAGCAGAAATGAACTTTTGATTTATCGTTAAATGTTTTTATGGGGGTTGTGCTTTGTCATATTTTGGTTGCTACTGCTTCAACTGGTCTGAACTAGTCTTTCATTTGATTAGGTCTACAGTATATTAATACAGAACTAGTCATTCATTTGATTAGGTCTACAGTATGTTAATACAGAACTAGTCATTCATTTGATTAGGTCTACAGTATGTTAATATAGAACTAGTCATTCACTTGATTAGGTCTGCAGTATATTAATACAGAACTAGTCATTAATTTGATTACGTCTACAGTAAATTAATATAGAACTAGTCATTCATTTGATTAGGTCTTCAGTAAATGAATACAGAACTAGTCATTCATTTGATTAGGTCTACAGTATGTTAATACAGAACTAGTCATTCACTTGATTAGGTCTGCAGTATATTAATATAGAACTAGTCAATCATTTGATTAGGTCTACAGTTTATTAATATACACTGAACAAAATTATAAACGCAACACTTTTGTTTTTGGCCCCATTTATCATGAGCTGAATTAAGACTTTCAGTATGTACACAAAAGGCCTATTTCTCTCAAATATTGTTCACAAATCTGTCTAAATCTGTGTTAGTGAGCACTCCTCCTTGCCGAGATAATCCATCCACCTCACAGGTGTGGCATTTCAAGATGCTGATTAGACAGCATGATTATTGCACAGGTGTGCCTTAGGCTGGCCACAATAAAAGGCCACTCTAAAATGTGCAGTTTCATCACACAGCACAATGCCAAAGATGTCACAAGTTTTGAGGGAGCATGATGGCATTTAATTTGGAAGAGAAACTTGAAGTAAAGTGACTTGGTGCCCATCAGCCACGGGATATTTTCATCACTCAAACTGCTGGTAAAAGTGAAGAAAAAGTGGTTAACGGTTAGCATACAAAAGAAGGCACTCTTCTGTTTTCCATGTCTGTTATTTGTTGGAGATGGTACTTGGTCGAGGACAGGTTACAAAGATTTGAAACATCTTTCTGAGAAGATTGCAAAAAATTTGAAAAGCGGGAGTCATCTGGACAATGCTGTGAAATTGGGCTTACTTGGAAGGGTAAATGTCACAGCCCAAGTTGACAGTGCATACAGGCGCTCCATTGAGCAGCATAACAAACAGGTGGAGGAAAACAGGTACGTTCTCAGTCGGATCATAACATGTATTAAACTGTGTGGAAAATGTGAAACCGCATTGCGGGGGCACGACGAGTCGGTGGACTCCCTGAATCCTGGAATATTCAGATGCATTTTCGAGACTGTGTGAGGCTGATGTCTACTGTAAATCACAAATGGTGGTTGTGTTTCAATACATGTTGCCTGACAATACAGTGACAGAGAGGTTTTTGGAGTTTGTGGAAGTCAAAGATAAAACTGGAATCTGCCTCTCTAATAGCATCAAGGATGTGCTGGAACCACTGAAGCTGGGAGAAAAGCTGATCGCTCAGACTTATGATGGTGTGGCTGTAATGAGTGGAAACACCTGAGGGGTACAGACGCTAATGAAAGAGACTTACCCACATGCCCAGTTTGTTCACTGCTATGCTCACCAGCTGAACATGACCTTGCAGCAACTTTGTTCAGCAAGGATGAGCATCCTGAAGGTGTTTTTTGCAGATTTAGCTGCTTTTGTCACCTTTTTCTCTGGCGCTCCAAAACGTGTTGCGGCACTTGCTGAGGCAACAAGGCCACCCGCTGCATGATGGAACTTTAAAAGTAGAACTGTCAATGAAGTTTGGGAAAACCGCGCTGCGCTGCTCCTGTGTATGGAGGACATACACACACAACCAGGATGAGATGAGGCCACCATAAGTGAGGCATACGGCCTGTCAAAAAACTCAGGGGCCGAGCCTTTCTGCAACTGCTGGATTTTTTTTTCTTCCTTATGCCAGAAGTTTATGTTTTATACAACACTCTGCAAAAACGGAGCATCGATGCATCTGGGATTAGCAGTGCCCTCACCCGTTTCAAGGAGAATGTCCAGAATATGCAGAAGCAAACTGATGAATGGGCTGCCACCTTTCACGATGGAACAGACGAGCCAGGCCGACGAGTAACCAACACAGCGCCAGGGATGAAGGAGGCATGCGTCATCTCCCAGGTGGAGCAAAGGTTTTCACAAAGTGACCACCTGATCGCTGCCAATCTGGTTGACAGCTCTCTCTTCCCACAATTTGTCCTGTCATTCCCTACATCTGAGCTTGACTTTTCGGTGAAACTATGTCCTCTAGGAAACGAGGAAAAGTTGAAGTCTGAGCTGACCACTCTGTACCGCCATACTGAGCTTCACACTGGTAAGACAGCCATGTCTCTGTTAAGATCCATCCATGAGAACAACCTAGAGGAGGCTTTTGCTGAGAAAATTATAATAACAACACCTATGATGACATCCGAGTCAGAGAGGAACTTTTCCACCTTGAAGAGGGTAAAAACCTTCACTCACAATACCATGGGACAGCCACGACTCAACGCATTGGCCATGTTGTCCATCGAAAGCCAGCTGATTCAGCAGCTACATGAGTTAATTCCCAAAGCCATCGAAAGGTTTGCCGAGAGGAAGAACCACCGTGCCACCTTTCTCTTCAAGTGAGCCCTCAGCCTTGGTGAGTGAAAGCATATTTTATCATCCTGCCTTTGTGGTGTCGGTCCGTGCATTGGTCATATTTTTGTGCTGGATCGATTGATATAGATGGTGATGAGTGTCAGTGTGCTTAACTATTAAGGTTGTTGTCATAGAATGGATCTGTATCCCTAAAATGTTGTCTTTCCGCTTTGTTGTGGCCTTCAGTGGTGCTGAGCTCATTGCTGTTTGCATATGGCCCTGTAGGCACATTGGTTCTGAGCTTGGTGGCATTCCTAATTTAGGTTTGTAAATGTGACAGTGGTAATTTTACATGTGTGTGAGACAGAAGGAGAGCAATTACACAAGAAGGTCTCTCTCTCTCTCTCTCTCTCTCTCTCCAGTATGTGTACTACAACACCTGCTACAAGCCGCTCTGTCGTTAAAAGTGTTTTGTGGAGCCAAGCTGTTGGGTCTACAGTATATTAATATAGAACTTTAGAACTTGGCAGATGATTGAAGAATATGTAGCAAGAAAAATATGATAAACCAAACATTTATTATTAAAACATGTCAATATAAAGAAAATCATGTAACTCCAACTAATTTGCTTGTGTGGTTGTTTGTATACTGAGGTATATTGGAAAAATGAACTCCGATAAAAGACATCTCATCCCATTGCGCCATACATTATTTGCGAGGTTGGTGTTTGTTCCTTACATAACAGTCTGTAATCAAAGGTATACCTAGTGTATCTCGTGACAGTCTTTGGCTGTTGAAGTGAAATCCAGTGGATGGGCCTCAGCTTTGATGACTATCACAACAGCCATGCAAGATAAAAGGTGAAAACTGTCAGCACCAGACCAAAGCCTCCCTATGCGGTCCTTTGTAGTTGTCTGGTCCACTGATTTATTATTGATCACAAGATGTTAGGCAGAGAATGTCTCTGGTATAGGACGGTGCTTTATTAAATAACACATACAGTACTGTAGCTTCCACTAAGAACTAGGAGCTGAATCAACTGCAAATTATATCTAAGTTGTGCATCAGTTGCTGATTAAAGGGTGTGACGTAAAATGCAGTTCACTAAAAGTCCAGTACAGTGTAGTTAAGTATTCCTCTAAGATGAGACAGTTCTAGGTTTAGCAAAAGCACAGCTAATTATACATTAATTTGGATATTTACTTACTCTTTGATTCCCTCCAGTAGTTTGTAGTCCAGGTTGTCCTCGCCACGGTCAAAAAATCCCTTGTTGTCAGTGAATACTAAGTGCCTGGGGTCATGAACCCTCCGAATGATGTTGGCCAGCTCCACACTGTCCTTGTCACCACACTCCTGGTGGTGGCCCCGCTCGACACAGACATCCTCCTGACGAGGCCTGAACCCACAGCAGTTCCGGTCCAGCCGGGTGTATATCTGAACAGGAGAACAAATGACCTTCATGTGATGTCGCAGGCCAGCTATCTCAAGTCAAAGTTGTCCTAGCTTGGACAATCTTCCTTTTTGAAATGCTACAGTTGTTTATTTGAAAGGGATCGCCGGTATGTAATTAGACAATACCTGCAACAGAAAATCAAACAGGGACAGTTTGCTCCACTCATAATGGTGTACGCTGGAGCAGCCCGAGTGAGGCTTTGGTGTTACGTTCTTGTGCCAGCACCTCTGTTTGAGGGAGTTCTGGTACTCCCCCCACGTCATCTTCACAGTTGATCGGCTCTCTGCATTGTCCCCTGGTGAAAGAAAACCCTCCCAAAGCAACACCGGACAGGGCTGTCCATCTGTAGCATGAGGTAAGAATGTCAATGTAACAGACCGGACATGGAACACATCTTTGTTAGCCTTTGGTGCTAAAACCTGCACTTATTCCCATGAGCTAATGAGAACCTTCACATCTCAAACAATGGTAATCACACAGACCTACTTCAAGTAATCATCACTGCTCCTGGTCCTCTGCTTAGCATCAAGTTACCATCCTCTCCAAAACGTTGCAACCGTTTGAGCTTTACAAAATATACTAATTGTATAGCCCCATAGGCGACATTTCAAGTGATCTGTAGAGGGAGCTTACTCTTTCGAGTAGCCTGTATATTTTAATAAAATTTCCAAATTAGACGTTTATTTTGATTTTGTACCGATTTGTTGGCATAATCTGCTTGTTATGTGAGCCGACATTAAGGCAGTTGGGATGTTAAGAAACGCGCGCAAAGTTTTCACAATGGGGGCTTCGTTTCAATTGCTCAGGGTTCTATGACAAACAGGGTTGTGTAGCTTCGACCGCAACAGAAGGAAAGCTATTACTAGTTTACCTTCAGTTGCAAAACGTAAGTAGATATTTCTCGTAATTTTCATTAAAATAATTTAAAGGTCAGACGGCTCTTTCAGGCGAATGGAGCGGAAAGAGCCGGCTGACCAAAAATACTCTGCCCATAGTAGCTAGTCCCGAATCTCGTGCATGTTTGGTGACGTTCTTGGCTAGGACGGCGGAAGAAAGAATGTCAGCTGATGCCCTAACATGGCCTGTTCAAGACAGAGTAAGATCAATTTTGAAAATTATGACTAAATCATATGATAATGACTTGAAATGGAACTTGGGCAGGATTTAATTACCTGCCTCCAGTATATTATGACATTGCTTTATTATCTGGTATAATCTGGTTTCCAGAAAATTCGCTGTGCGCAACAGTCCGGGGAACGAGGTTGTCAGCAACATTTCATGTCAAGTGCCTTAAAATAATCCAAGGATACCGAACAAAACGCATGCATTTTAATTGGACTTGATGCTGATATGTTCATATTCAAAATGAAGGTCAATCAGTCGTTATAAATTGGGCCTACCTTGTACAAACGGAAACGTCCTGCTAACCGCTGGCACGCTCCGATTCAGTCCCAGGACCCTATCCAAATGGAAAGCGAAAACCTCGCTCGTGTCCAAGGGACTTTTGATTACTCCACATCGTCCTCGACATAATTTATTGTCATTGATGTTATCTTTGTCAGAGAGGAACAACGACCCATTTATTGTGCTTTCAAACAGCAGGAAGGGGTTAGAATCTTTTTGGGAAACCTCATGAATGCGCGTAACTTTACCATCAGCAAGAAAGAGCATGGCGCTGATGTCCTCTTTGCTGAACCACGGCGGTGCCGTCTCACTGTATATTCGGATAGCACTGGCGTGAGGTTCTGTTTCCATTTTTACTTTAGATCTTACATTATGTGTTGCATTATTTATGGTATTAATTTGTTTCCAATATATTTTGAGTCCATTCGTGCGCTTTAGGTTCCAATCCTCCCTCTCCAATGTCTCAATTTTCTTTTGCGTAAACCCCTCATTTGGTTTGATTCTCTTGGCTTTGCGCCTTAGTTTTGGTCTCACTGTACCTCTTAAAATTGCAGGTTTAACGCGCCTTGGTTTCATTGTTATGTACATGACATTGGACCGAGTCGGAACCAACGAGGTTTGGTCTAATAAAGATTCGCCCGTGGCTCCGGTTGGTAAGTCGGCAGTTTCGGAGGGTTCAGCAACATCGAACCTCAGAGTGTATAGTCCACGACTGCGTTTGTACTGATGTATAGCAAATCTTCTATTCTGGTTCGGCCACGAATGTCCAACTTGGGAAACAACGAAAAACAAATACACACAACATGCCCCAAAAAATAGTATAATCCTTTTCGACGGGGAATATCTGCGAAATGATTTGGATATCCTCAGAAAAAAAAAACTCAACCAAAAAAAGAGAGATTTTTTTATGTCCCCGGTATGTGTACAAGTCTCCATTAGAACTTATCCTCCGACATGATTATCCGTTAGTCTTTGCGCTGAGCTCTGGATAAGAACGGCGGCGGCGCATGGCTAACTTCCAATACTTATTTTCTACAGGATTTCAGACAAAAGCTATGTCTAAAATCAGGACGCAAAATAGGGAGGTTGTGGTTATCCCTGAGGTCAGTGTCAAGGCAAGAGAAGAAGGGGTGGCCTTTTGCTATAGAGAATGAATCGGGACAACTTCAACACAACGGATGACCTGAAGAATTATAAGGATTTAACCTTCTCTGACATACATTTATGTCCGAAGAGACTCATATTTGTCTCTAGAAAAATCTTATGACACACTTTATTCAGAATAGACAGGAAATAATATAATAATGCTATATTCATGTTTTACATGGTTAGTGATTTGAAGGTTTTCCACGATCATCCCTCAAGCGACATCTACTGGTGTAGTTTTGCTGTACAGTTTGGGTGTATAAAAGTAAGGTTATTGAGTTTAGAGTTAGGGTTAGGTGTTAGGTTAGGAGTAAGGAATAGGGAATATAGATATATAAAGACAAATGTGTGCATGTGTTTGGGGAAAAATGTATTGAACCTGTTGTGATGTAGGACTAAACATTGAAAAAAAGACACAAAGGAAAAGTTAACATTCTTCCTGGGATGTTTTATGAATAGAGCTTGTCAAAACAGGAAACAGTCAACCGCAGCACCCACTGCCAGGAAGTGTTATGTGTTTCTGACCTGATTGTATTGATTTACATTTTGTAGGCCTACTGTAAGCTAGCTCTGGGCAACAATCTCTTTGACCATGCATGATTTCCTGTAGTCAGGTGTTTCCATGTGTTAAAAGGCAGGTGGTTATCTTGTTGCCACAATAATAATACATATGGTGACTGGGGTGCATTGAGGTCAGTTTAATGTGTTTCAAAGCTGATAGATTTACCCATGAATAAACATTTAAAACATATGTATGATAAAAATAAATAAAAATAAGTGTTACATATACTTAACACTTGTAAATGCTTGTACATTTTCTGCCCTCTTTTATTTGCACTTCTGGTTAGATGCTAACTGCTGTGCCATAAGGCGAAAAACATGCATGCAAAGTGCTTTGAACACACACCTGACCTGGAGGGAGTACAAACTCACTGACAATTTTGTTTACCTGGTAACTAACATGGCACACTCTCTCTAACAACTATTGTTGCTGGTGATAGAATAGTTATTTTGGTGGCAGTGTGAGTTTCTATTTGATTCCCAAGGTCTGTATTATTGAGCTGAAATAACTAAGAAGAACATGACGATTCTCACAGGTTTTCACTGTGAAAACTGACGCAAATCTGGCATCAAGTCTTCATCCAAATAAACCCCCTGTCATTTAAAAACAGCATAAAAGCTGTTTCAGGTGGGGCAGGCACAGGGGAGGGGAACTACGCAGACCCACATGACCGTCTGAACTGGAACACTCACCGCAGTGATGTACTTCAAGGACAGCGGCCGTGATGACGGCATCCCACAACGCAGCGCCATACCAAGTATTCGGTACAGCACTGTTTTACTGTTATTGGACTTGGCAAGGATGTAAATACTGAAGTCATTGTTATCTGCAGGTCTGCCTTTTCCAAGCCACCCATTATGCTTTCTATCTTTCTGATAATATAGGACACAACCTTGAGTTGCCTCACTTGTCAACTCCCTCCCTGCTACTGCTGAGTTTGTACTGAAGATACATAGCTATCTCTAATGCTGCATTTGTACCCAACTGACACCAATGAATTGGCTGGATACAACTGGGAAATATTCCCTTGGGATGCTCTCCAGCTGGTATCAGTAGTGAGAAAGCAGTTGCTTGACTCTGTTATCCCCTCTCTTCCCACCTGGTGACCTGTGCCGTCACCTACAAGGAAATTCCCTTGGGAGTCGCATTCTTGACTTTAAAACCTGTTACGGTTTTTATCCTATGATAAATGTACACGTTTAATGGGCACGGTCAATCAGCGTTCCTCAAGGAGTTCAAAGCATAGGAATGCATCCAACGGGTTTTTATGACCCAGTGTTTTTATCAGGCGCTGTTTTTGTTGTTCCTTGAGATCGTTGGCTGCACTCATTTCATCAGGGAACGCAATCACAGCGATTTAGATGCTACAGTGATTCCCCTAAGCTATTCTTGTTTTCCTCACATTAGCTGAAATGGAGTGAACTGTTTAGCAGCCAAGAAATGAAAAAAGGAATGTGCTCGCCACAGTCCAGGTAAAAAGGAAGCATGCACGTTTTCCGTTAATAATACAAGCTGGTCTGGCTCCAGTGTTCTCATGGACAGTCTGAACCTCAGAAAACTACGGCTGCTTTAAGAAGGTGAACTCACATGGCAATGAGGATTTGGATTCTAGGTCAGTGTTATTGAGCAAAGAGAAAACCCTTGGTTTGACTAATAATGAAAATCCGAATCAGATTTTATTCAGCTGGTACATTTACATTTTCATCATTTAGCTGACACCCTTATGCAGAGCGACAGAGAAGTGAGTGTATGTATATCCAACCAGGTTTCCAACCCATGGGAATTTAACCCGTAACCCCAGCTCTACAAACAGGGCTACACGGGACCACCTATGTAGAGCTACCATAAACCACTTACTCCTTATTCAGTTTCATTATTGATCAGTTGAACTTAGAGCTCTATCATATGCTGGGACTAAAGTAGGCCTATGCAGTATTATAACAAGTGTACTGATGACATTTGACTTGATTTGGCACTGAACCTGCAGACACTCAGGACATGGACACTTTCTGGTTAAGTTAGTTATTATGGTAAGTTAGTTGTTAGTTATTATGTTAAGTTAGTTATTATGTTAAGTTAGTTATATGTATGTCTTGGTATTTTTCATGCATAGAAACTCATTTCCTATTTTTTGTTCATTTTACAGTCTTTGCAGGCCTGTTGTATGAGGCATTCCTTGCTGTAATCTTTTACATCAACAGTAAAGATAAAGATTAAAGGTAGTCTGTGTGTGCATGTTATATGGAGCCTCTATATTGTAGGCGGTGCTAGTTTGGAGGTTCCAACAGACAGTAGTCAGTCACATAAAACCTAGTAGAAAATGTTTTGTGGTGTAGGCAGGGCCATATCTAGTGCGTTATGGCCCTGCCTGCACCATAAAACAGTGAATCTCTTATCTTGGGAACCCTTTTCCCTAAACTTTCTCTTATAAAGGGTTGTTTTGTCTCGTTCCCTTGATATTGACTGTGCTTTCCATGTGTTTTGGCATCTTCCTCAGCAACACTGAGTGACAGACCCAGGGTGTTCTCCAGGGCCCTTCTGCCAAGTACTAAATCTCGCCACTCAAAACGAAACCTCCTGTGCATTTTAATGTTCCGCTGCCAGGTGTTCAGTCTCTTCACTCCAAATGAAACCCCCCCATGCATTGTAATTATCTCCTTCACTCTGAACTGTGCATTCAGTTTGCTTGGGGTCTTGGAGTTTGAATAGACCATGATGTTATCTAATTGAAAATGTAAAGTAGGGTGTCTCTTCATCTTTTCTCTTCTCCTGCCTTTTTGTTTTCCACTTACCACTGGTTCCTTGGCAACAACTTTCCTGGTGCTGGGGGTAAACGTTTCCATGGCCACTACCGTAACCATACCTCTGGGGTGCTCCTTGACTCACACCCAGTACTGGTGTAGCACAAACCGCATATACGAATGCCTGTGTGTACAGTTTATGGCATTGACAGAATACAAAGGTATAATTATACAAAGGTATAATTCTAAACACCATATAACAGGGTAGTGCTAATGTTAGAAAAAGATTAAAAATTTTTGCAAAACGTCACGCTATAAATCAGTCAACAAAGAATCTAATCAAATATTTCTCTCTAGGGTGAAGGTTTGGTTCCGGCTCTGTGGGGAAGTCTACTTTTCAAAGAATTAAAAGTAAACATTGTTGCGTGAGCAAAATCTAATTGATCAAGTCTAAGGAATTGCCTCAGCTCCTGGAAACAAGGCATACTTGCAATTGGTGGAACTGAAGTAATGAACTCACTCCACCATTAACGTAATCAGGTTCCTGTTTAATTTCATGCCCTACAATTACCGAAATGTAAAACAGATCTCGCTTTGCTGATTTAGTCAATTTGCTCTGAAGTATCTATTCATACTATTCCCTTTTGAATATCTGATTCAAAATGTCATAATCTCATTTATTACTGATTAGCTTACTCCATTGGGGGACATTTCACATAGCCTCCCTGATTACGCACACCCTTCCTTTCAACTTAATTAAAAGTACCCCTAAAATGATCTGGCCAAATTTGAGTTTTTGCTGTTATGTTATGTCCATAGTTGTTGAGTCAACAAATGTGTTGTTTCTTTTTTCACAGCTTGGGAAAGTGTTTAATCTTCATTGGAACCTTGCGTGTGGCAAGCTATTTTAACATATATTCATTTAATTTTAGATTTAGATCAAAAATACAATACTTCAAGTAAGAAAATGCAGTTATTGCTATAAAAATTCAATGAATATATGTTGACAGTGTTTGCTTGTGTTGTCCTGACTTGAACACGCCTGACTGCTTTGACATTTTTGACCACTAGGTGGCAACATTATGCAGGAAGGAACATAGTGAAATGATCTGAATGTTGTACAGTCATATCATGGAGGGCAGAATGTCTGCAGGTTTTTACTCCTCACTCTTGATTAACTTGATTAATTAAGTTCCCTGATACGTTTGGAAGTCCCCTCACCCAGTAGTCTTGTTCTTGATTGGACAACCAATTGTGAGGGAAATAAATATTGTTTTTGAGGGTGAAGTGTCCCTGACAGCTCTCCACTTATCACCTTTTAAATCAGGGTTCTGCTTTAACAGCTATGAGGTTCTCTGTTGTTGTTGCATTTTGAAATATATTTTGACAATTAGGGGGCACATGTTTTCAAATATTAACAACATCTTTCATAAATTGCACAATTTATGAAAAATAAATTGTGCAATTTACCACCTTTGTCTCTGGCATTTGACTATGAGTCATAAAATGAAACATTTTCATATTTTAATATCTTAAACTGTCAAAGAAAAATGTAGTTGTGTTTATTTAGACAATCAAGTTAAACAGTAGATATTTTTTTGTGGTAAAAAATACTTTTTTGCAAAGAAACACTATATTAGTTTATAATTTTTATAAATATGTCCATCTGCAGTTTTAGTTCTTCTAGCTCCCAAATTATGTAGTTTCTGCCAGTTTTTAATGTCCTAGTTCTTTTTGGACACCATGTGATAACATTTATAGTTGCAGCAACTAATTCACTTGGTCCCTGACCAAGGACTTCTAAATGCTGCTCTGTAAAAGTTTGGACAATTCAAAGACAGTTCAAAGTCTTCCTCCACCTTTACAAGGCGCTAATAGGAGTGAATAAATCTGCTAACCACCTAACCAAGGATCTAACCCTGGATGACTTCACACCGTTAAAACTGATAACCACCTAACCAAGGATCTAACCCTGGATAGCTAGTTATCTTTGCTCTGTTAAAAGCAGGAAAAGATTCAATAATAGCGTCAGTGGCAAGCATGGGTTCAGCTCACCACATAATGACATAGACGTCAACAATGGAATATCGATCACAATTAACGCTGCATTGTATATTCTATTGTACAGAAGAAACAATGACATGGCAGGTTGACAGAAAATATTACTAGATAGCTTGAACAAAAAGTAGCCAACTGGGGATTCTGAATCACACAAGTTGCTTGGAAACGTTAGAATTAGATTTCTTCCCTAATCAGAAGTAACTATAAACATGCAGAGGTTATTAAATGGCTATATCAAAAAATCCCTTGTTTCCAAGGTTGCCTTGCTAGTTAGCTACAACCAGGATGTCATCTCAGCAGTGGCTAGAAATGGCAACAAAGTGATACATATTTCTAATTATAGTTTCAAGATGGCTAGTGCTAAACATGGGCCAGCTGTTTGTTCTGGCTAACTATTACATATGTACCCCTAACCCACATAGCAAAAGATATCAGCTTGCTTGCTATTTTCCACCTTCCCTGTGCCCAGGGCTATAGGTACCTATCATTATTGTCCGATGCTTTTATATCTTTGGTGGTTGTCACAATACAAAGGACTGCTATCAGGTACAGGCCAGCCATCTAGTCATGATGTCATTTAAAAGACAAGTGCAAGGCATTTCTGTAATCTCCAATTTGCTAACGATAGCCATTAGTTTTATGCAGAACTGTGCTGTTTCTCTAAGTCTTTGGTTCCTTGTCTCTTAACTGCCAGCTAAATGTTGAATGTGAAGGAAACCTTAGTTTCTCATTGGTGCAGTCCTCCCCCATAGGCAAGCAGTTGATATGCAATCCCGGCCTGGCCACCACTGGCACAGCGCACTATGGAAAAGCACTCACTGCTGCTCAGATATGATTTGCACAGTATGAATGAGGTAATAGAAACAATAAAAAAGCAGCATTACTCAAGTTTAGTTGGCCTTCACTTCACCCTTGACTAATTCATGAACTTTTCTGATGAAAAGATCACGCTCATTACAAAACAAATGATCAAGCCTTCATTAAATATACAGTAATTCAAAACCCATTTGTCCTGAGACTACAGAGTCATACTGCATGGAACTCGGGTCAATGGAGACACTAATTCCTTTGAACCCTGTATTCCTAAACACATTTTACGAAATCCAATTTAAAATTCCTTTCAAACAATAAAACAAATAAAATCTTACCCAGCAAAAAAACAAGGTTGTCAATATTTTTTGGGAGAAATTGAGTTTTGAGAAATTGGATATTTTTCATTGATTCAGTTTAATCATTAAAACAGTATTATACTTCTCGTTGGAAAACTACAATATAGCTCATTACATATTATCTTTTTTCTACTCATCATTATCAACAGTGCCAACAGTTTTACTTGAGATTGTACATGAATTAAAAGAACATCTATGTGGAAAATCTAAAATATTGGCATTCATATTAAGACCTTTTAAGTGTGTGGCCTTTCCATTCCAAATCATGTTTGGTGTATTGACCATTCGTTTTTTTTGAGTAAGATGGCATGTAAACTGGTCAGGCCTGAAACAAACACATCAACAATGGTAATATATTCATTTTGTATGGACATGGTCCAGGCACCCAGATTACTTGGATGGACAAACCTCTGTAAAGCATCTTTTGGTTCCAAAAGTGATCTACTACAGTTATGCCAACAGAGCTGCAGAAGTCTCTCAGCCATGTGAATATGGCTAGAAGCCTGCTCAATCGTTCTCTGCTACAGCACAGCAATTGCCTTTATTTTATTAACATTAGCAGGTGCATGCATCTAATATAGTCAGGACAGGCCTAATCAACTGCATGCCCTGTACACACATAAAGTCGTTTCTCATAAATTATGCTGAAGTGGAGTTTAACATAGAAAGCCATAACAATTATAAATGGTCTGTTCGTCTTAAAACTAAAGATTTTGTTTTCTGCAGAAATTGAATGTCAGCATATTAAAGCGTTCTACTTATTCAGAAATGTTCAACTGAGCTCAAAGTTAAATGTAATTCAATAAATGAAAATATTTCAGTGTACTGAATGTCAGCAGTGAACAGATTATTTTGAGATTTCCCATCAGAGGGCATGATTCTAGTTGTTCTGGATAGCTGCGGCCTAATTGCACATCTCACAAAACTCATCTTTCTCCTTTTCTGCTCTCCCTTCAATTTTGGTTCTGCTAGATATCTGATCTTAAAGATCTGCTTGTTCTGTCACCTGGTGGGTCAAACTGAGCGTGTCCTACATGTGATTGAACAGGTGTTCTACAGTGGTTATGCATCTGTTCGTAACTATAATGGAGAATAGTTTGAGTTTAATTAATAGTTTTTTGTATACATTTAAACATTTATGTCATGTGTTTTATTTATTAGGTGTTAGGTTTTGACTTAAGAAAGGGCTTTCATTGTATTTTACCGATATTTTGAGAGTCATGTAAATATAACACACAAAAACATATACACATAATAAATTAATGATTTAGCAAACTCGGTCGATTGGCAAGCCTGGGTCTGAGAATTGAAATCTAGACAAATGGCTTTACTTCACATGTATTATGATTGTACTATATTTAAGAGCATATATTCTTACTATATTTACTATATTCTGGGCGATCCCTTAGAGATAGGGTGAGAAGCTCGGTCACCCGGGAGGAGCTCAGAGTAGAGCCGCTGCTCCTCCACATCGAGAGGGGTCAGCTGAGGTGGCTTGGGCATCTGTTTCGGATGCCTCCGGAACGCCTTCCTGGGAAGGTATTCCAGGCCTGTCCCACCGGGAGGAGACCCCGGGGAAGACCTAGGACACGCTGGAGGGACTATGTCTCCCGGCTGGCCTGGGAACGCCTCGGTGTCCCCTCCGGAAGAGCTGGAGGAAGTGTCTGGGGAGAGGGAAGTCTGGGCATCCCTGCTTAGACTGCTGCCCCCGCGACCCGGCCCCGGATAAGCGGAAGATGATGGTATGGTATGGTATGGTATGGTATATTTAAGAGTATTCTTAAGTAACAACAGTACCGACTTTACCCAAATACTATTAATCTAGGTGTGATGATGGGGACAGTCATTATGCCATGGTCAAATGATCATATCAAGGAGTAGTGAGACATTTTATGGCAGGACAGGAATAAAAGAACAATATCATTTATAATATTTTTTTTTTATCCTTGTATAACCACCGACTCATTTGGACTCTTGAGTTTAGACCAAAGGCTAACCGCAACAGCCACCTTCCAATTAGATCCACTGTAATGGCCAGACAGGGCTTGAGAATATGAGTTGGTGTGAGCAGCACAACATTCCTGGGACATCAACCAAGGCTTCATTGAATATAGTTGATAACAGCCTGGGAACAGATTTTCATATTTCCTGTGGAAACAGAAGCCTTTAACTACATTTTACCTACTGAGCAATTTCTTGGTTTTAACAGCTACTTGTATTTTCCAAGAAACAGCTGAGTTCCCAGTGTCAACCAATAACACTTCAAGTAACTCCCCCTTGAATTTTTTTAATGGTATTGATTGAATGACCCACAATCAACGTGTTGTTAACACAGCCTTGCCTGCTCTGTAAAGCAGCATTTAGAGAGAGGAAATGAGCAATTAACCGTCCTCCAGCAGCCCTAATTAGGACTGAACAGTGGGATAATAAAGGTTATACTGTACATTTTCCCATTACTCATTTTAAACCATGCACCTGCACAGGGACTTTAGTATGGGGGCTGGCCATTGTTTTTGAATCCCTGTTGAATAGCGTCATGCAGTACATATAACAGCCTTGCCTGAGGCCCTGCAGCGTGACTCACTACATGTGATGTTAATCTCTAAGTATGTCATATATAGGAATAAGTAGAATTAAGTAGGGGTCACTATGTTGCCATGGTTTTCTCACATTTGCTGTGTTATTGTAACTAGCCTCCATTGGTGGGTGGCTTCACATGAAAGATTGAGGTACATTAGCTCCCCACGACTTATTACTCACGCACTACGAATCCCCATTATGGTCGTGGAAACCAAGTGCAACAACATCCTAGTTAACAGATGTTTTTCCCTGTCCTAAATCGCTCCCGTCCTCATCCTAATACAAACTGTCCCTTTCTTATCTCTTTAGTACCTCTTCCCATTTGCAACAGTAATGGAACCATGGGCCATCCTGGGGCTTGCCAAGGTCATTTACGGAAGTGAAATGTGTAAATAACCGTTCTTTAAGCCAAGAGATAAAGCTTGGGACCCTCTTTGCCCCAAAAGTGGTTCTGTCCAGAACCAAAAGGGGTTCTATCCCGAACCTGAAGGGGTTCTACCTGGAATCTCTGTTGTTCCCCACTGGGTAGATCATTTATTTTCAAAATAGTGCCAATAGTGTATCCCAGATTGTGGAAAAGCAAGAATAATAAATAATACTCCATTAATGTGTTTGGAGCCCCAGGGGAAAATACCAAATTTGGAACACAACTTGAATTCTTGCATTTTAACACGTTATACCATCATGCAAAAATAAACATTTTCAGCTTTGTAATGCAATTTTTGCGTATTGTGTGATGGAAACATTTGCTGTATAATAGCTCTCATCTAATACTATAGTTGACATCCATTAAACTGAGATAAAACTATGCAGTACTAAAGCAACATTTCTGATATTTTTACTGTACATATTTCTTCATGAGGCTGCATCCATGAAATCTATGTAAAAATTTTAATGATAATATTAAATAATAATATAATAAATAATAATATTTAATGAATCAACATTTATTTACATCAAAAAGTGCTTTTACAGATGCCCAGCCTGAAACCACAAAGACAAAGCAAAAACAAGAATTGATGCACAGTTGCTAGAAAAAAATAACAGGAGATTAATCCCAACCCGCATTTCACACAAATATCTCCCATGCATTGATTGATTACATGATTTGTGAAAGCATATCAATGGAATGAGACAAACTTCAAACTGCATAGCTGCCCACTGCAACTGGAGGAGGTTTTAATGTGGACAGTAAGATCTCTCAGCAATGCTGACCAGCCTTGATGCATTTCGAGGTATGCACGGCTCTGCTTTAAGACTTCTGTTGAATGAAAGTGTAACGTTCTTTTGGGCATGTTGTAGGACACAGGCGCAAAGGTGAATGTACACAAAGGATCTATGATTACTAACATCTATGATGTTACGTAAAGGGACAATCACTGACGAGAAACACTTGGGCAGGAAGAACGTGCGTTGGGACATAACCAGGAGCAAACGAGATACAGGTGTTAATAATAAAAGAACATGGCAACAGAACAAAATTGACACCCAACATAGAAATGTAACAGCCAGCACGGCACAGGCTGTGACCGGCTGTTACAGAAAGACTACTCATTAGACTTACAGTAAAAAAATAACATATGTCATTTGCCCTCTTCATGATTTGAAGAATTTCAAGAACTGGGCTCATCAGGGTGATTTGAATGTAAATGTGTTCAAATTACTTTGTTAACTTATACAATTGTTATCCAGTGAGTGGCTGGGGATTGAGGTGGTAAGATCATTAGGAGAGGGCATTTTAACCAGGCTGACATGAGCTGTCCCTTTTAACTGTCCCTTTCATCTGACAACCGGGATGCTTGGGGTGACTTCTGGAGGTGGATAAGACAACATGAAAATATGCTAAGCTCTCACACAGCCCTCTGCGTGATGCTAGTGGAATAGGTGATCTGCTCTTCAAAGAGCTTCTTGTCTCAGGTGAGAGGTACCCTAGCATTCCTTTACCTAGTTTCCAGACATAAAATGGATATATATTTTAAAGGATCCCCATCACAGGTGGATCATAATCCAATCTGACAGAAGATGACTATCTTACGGGGGCCAAAGCATGCTGACGAATATGTTGAATGGAAATACATATAGGCTATCGGGCTAGGTTTATTTGTATGGCTAAATCTTCTCTCTAACTCATCTTATACTTTAAGCTCTGTCTAATGGAAGGTTCTCCACAAATGACCTTGAAGAGACTCTTGATTTTGTCTGCTGTGAAGTTTAATGGAAACTATTTCCCCTCTGGGCAAACCCCTTTTCTCTTTTCATCCAGTTGTGGAAGGAGCAGTAGAATAATCTGGACCCCTTTTTACCAAAGCTCTCAACTGTCTTAGCCTTTATCACCTGCTTGCTTAGTCCCTTTTTAAAAACATCTGACATTCACACTTGACTGGAAAGTTGCTAGTGTCATTCCACTTTCTAAAAGTTGCAACAAGCCGGACCCCAGCGTTTAAAATCTTGCCATGGTTATCTACAGGCACTGAATTCCAGGTTAACAATCATACTACACACCTTCTGGTGTCCCAGTGTTCTCTCTTTGGTTCAGTCGGGCCTCAGAGCTGGCCATGGGTGCATCTCAGTTCATTAGCCAGGTGATGAGCAGTACCTTGTTCGTGCCAGATGTTACGCTTAGCATTCAGGCCTAATGGTTTGATTTTGGTCTAAACAAAGTCCTGGCAAATGTCTTTCAATCAGGTGTGTCTTCCATCCAGCTACTCTACCATGAAGGCCTGATTGAGGGAGTGCAGACTGATTGAGGGAGTGCAGACTGATTGAGGGAGTGAACCATCTTCTGGATGGTTCTCCCATCTTTGAAGAGAAACTCGAAAACTCTGTTAGAGTGACCCCTGACCAAGGTCATTCTTTGCCCGTTACTTAGTTTGGCTGAACAGACAGCTTTAGGAAGTGTCTTGGTGGTTCCATACTTCTGGACAGACAGCTTTAGGAAGTGTCTTGGTGGTTCCATACTTCTGGACAGACAGCTTTAGGAAGTGTCTTGGTGGTTCCATATTTCTGGACAGACAGCTTTAGGAAGTGTCTTGGTGGTTCCATATTTCTGGACAGACAGCTTTAGGAAGTGTCTTGGTGGTTCCATATTTCTGGACAGACAGCTTTAGGAAGTGTCTTGGTGGTTCCATATTTCTGGACAGACAGCTTTAGGAATTGCCTTGGTTCCATATTTCTTTCCATTCACTATTATGGTGCTCCAGAGAAATTTCAGTGCATACAATCCGAAGTGTGAGACCTTATATAGAAAGGTGGATGCCTTTATAAATCATACCCAATCAGTTGAATTTGCCACATGTTCTACAGACATTTAAAAGATGATAACAGCATACAGGACACATCTGAGGTCAATGTAAAGTGTCAGTGCCAAGTTTCTGAACACTCATGTACATGGGTATTTCGGTTTTTAATTTTCAATAGATTGGCATACATTTTTCAATCAAATAGTAATTAAGTCTATAACATAAGACACGAAGAAAGCAAAGGGGTCTAGTACTTCCTGAAGGCACTGCATAATCCATTTAGCTGTCGCTTTTATCCAAAGTGACTTACAGTCATGCAAGCGTCCACTTTACGTAGTGGTGGCCTCATCAGAGATTGAATCCTTGACCTTGAGCCTTGTAAACGCCATGCTCTGCTGGCTGAGCAACACAGAAACACTCTATCCATATATGGCTTTTCCCCTCAAAAGTTAATCCGTCGCATTTAATTTAACATTGGATCTTTTGGTCCATAACAGTATAATCCGACTTTCATTAAAGCAAGGAAGCTATGTTATCTTCAAAGGCACTGGACCTGAATACAGCCTTTGTTCCCCTCGAATTTTAGACAATATTGGTGATAGAGGCATGCTTTAAGAGCTTTCTAATCAGTGGACAAAGTGCATTATGGCACAGGGTATTTAAGCAAAGAGAGAGCAATGAGCCATGTCAATTGCTTACCATAGTACAGGGCTGCCCAACCCTGTTCCTGGAGACCTACTGTCCTGTAGGTTCTCTCCAACTCTAATTTAGCACCCCTGATTCTATCAATTAGCTGGATGAAAAGCTTAATCAGGTTAGTCACAAATGGGCTTGAAGAGAAAACCTACAGGAGAGTAGATCTCCAGGAACAGGGTTGGGCAGCACTGCCATAGTATGTAGAGTAGTTTTAACACTCATAAAACCAAGCAGTGAAACATGCACATTTTTCCAAGCATTTTTCCACCATTAATGTTTTGATTTAGAAAATGTGTTTCATACTAAAATCTGTCATTCTGCCCTTTAGCAAGTCCTTTAATCCTAATATCTCCAGAGTCACTGTCAATAATGGCTGGCTCAGTGGTAAATACAAAAACATATAAGTACAAAATATGTATGCCAATTACCTTAGTATAGCATTCTTTAGCCTTTTAAACGAACAGGTTAAACTCTAGGAAAAGATGTTGCCACAAGATTGGCCACAGATATTGAGAGGAGTTAAATGCTAGACTTTGTGATGAAGTCACACACAGTATCTGTGCAGGTGCACACGTTTGTTTCATGCTGTTATGCCTGTTTGAGCTGTAGCAAGCTTCTACCATGTATTTGTGGTTTCATGCATGCTTACTACAGAAAGACTGATTTGTTTTCTATTAGCCCTGGACAGCAAATGCTTTAAAAATGCACTCAATGTTGCTTATTATAGGGCCAGTTCTAGCCTTTTGGGGGCCTTAAGTAAGCGGTGGGGCCCCCTCTAGCCATCGGGAGTAACCGCTTATGTCGCTTACGCCTAGAACCAGCCCTGCTTGTTATTATAGATAGAAGTTCATATAGTGTTATTTATTTTCACTGCAAGACCAGAATTTGAATCATGTGTGCTGGAGGGCGTTGCATTTGGCTAGAATGTCAGGATTAGGAATGATACTAATACAGTTGTTTTGCCTCAATACGTTTTTGCAATTTCAGCTTTATGGACAAGTTCTTTAAAGGGTATACCAACTTTGCTTGAGTAAGCACTCTATCAAAAGTCAAGAAGATCGACAGGCTTCTCTATTCCTTCTGTTCCCTACATGGTACTCCTGTCATGTTATGCCTAAACCATAAAGTTTCAATTTTCAATGGTTCTACAGAGAAGACACCTTTTATTACTGCTCCTCTGCGGAAAATCAAAGCTTTCTACTTCTGCAGTTCACGATTTGTCAAGGTATAATGCTTTCTCCTTCTGTTCTTCCTTGATAAAATGAAAACAAAACCACTCCTGGTCACTATGACGAATTCTTCTTTTGATACTTTTCGTGGCCTTTTGCCAGAATGCAGAATGGGTTTGAATCCAGTTTACTGCTCTTCTTGCAGAAACTCTATCCGCATTGTCTCTGTCAGCATATAATTTGCAAGACATTTTACTTTTACAAAACCTTAAACCTTTGATATTTCCTGTTAACTTCACTTACAGTGTACAAGCAAGCAAGTTTATTTATATAGCACAATTCATACATCGAAACAATTCAATGTGCTTTACAAAGAAAAATATTTGAAAGTACAATAACATTAAAAAAAATACTCAAATGAAAACATCATCATAATAAAAAATTATTTGGAATCCCGATTCCAAAAAAGTTGGGACACTGTACAAATTGTGAGTAAAAAAGGAATGGAATAATTTACAAATCTCATAAACTTATATTTAATTCACAATAGAATATAGATAACATATCGAATGTTGAAAGTGAGACATTTTGTAATGTCATGCCAAATATTGGCTCATTTTGGATTTCATGAGAGCTACACATTCCAAAATAGTTGGGACAGGTAGCAATAAGAGGGCGTAAAAGTTAAATGTACAGATAAGGAACAGCTGGAGGACCAATTTGCAACTTATTATGTCAATTGGCAACATGAGTGGGTATAAAAAGAGCCTCTCAGAGTGGCAGTGTCTCTCAGAAGTCAAGATGGGCAGAGGATCACCAATTCCCCCAATGCTGCGGCGAAAAATAGTGGAGCAAAATCAGAAAGGAGTTTCTCAGAGAAAAATTGCAGAGAGTTTGAAGTTATCATCATCTACAGTGCATAATATCATCCAAAGATTCAGAGAATCTGGGACAATCTCTGTGCGTTAGGGTCAAGGCCGGAAAACCATACTGGATGCCCGTGATCTTCGGGCCCTCAGACGGCACTGCATCACATACAGGAATGATACCGTAATGGAAATCACAACATTGGCTCAGGAATACTTCCAGAAAACATTGTCGGTGAACACAATCCACCGTTCCATTCGCCGCTGCCGGCTAAAACTCTATAGGTCAAAAAAGAAGCCGTATCTAAACAGGATCCAGAAGCGCAGGCGTTTTCTCTGGGCCAAGGATCATTTAAAATGGACTGTGGCAAAGTGGAAAAGTGTTCTGTGGTCAGACGAATCAAAATTCGAAGTTCATTTTGGAAAACTGGGACGCCATGTCATCCGGACTAAAGAGGACAAGTCAACCCAAGTTGTTATCAGTGCTCAGTTCAGAAGCCTGCATCTCTGATGGTATGGGGTTTCATGAGTGCGTGTGGCATGGGCAGCCTACACATCTGGAAAGGCACCATCAATGCTGACAGTTATATCCAAGTTCTAGAACAACATATGCTCCCATCCAGACGTCGTCTCTTTCAGGGAATACCTTGCATTGTCCAACATGACAATGCCAGACCACATACTGCATCAATTACAATGTCATGGCTGCATAGAATAAGGATCCAGGTACTGAAATGGCCAGCCTGCAGTCCAGATGCCACACAGTGGTAAACATGGCCTTGTCCCAACTTTTTTGAGATGTGTGATGCCATGAAATTTAAAATCAACTTATTTTTCCCTTAAAGTGATACATTTTCTCAGTTTAAACATTTGATATGTCATCTATGTTGTATTCTGAATAAAATATAGAAATTTGAAACTTCCACATTATTGCATTCTGTTTTTATTCACAACTGTACAGTGTCCCAACTTTTTTGGAATCGGGTTTGTACAATAAGAAAACATATACAGATTAAAAATGGGATAAAAACATAGGAAGCTATTATGCTAAACAGTGTGGTTAAATTTAAGTGCTCAGTCATAGGCACGTGAAAAGAGAAGTGTTTTTAACCTGGATTAAAAAATGTATACGTTTGGGCACGACTAAGATCTTCTGGTAGTTTATTGCAGTTGTGTACAGCATAAGTGCTAAACGCAGCTTCTCCATGTTTGGGCTCTGGGCTCTACTAGCTGACCTGTGTTCATGGATCTAAGAGCCCTGCTCGGTTTATATTCTTCAAACATATCAGAAATGTATTCAGGTCCTAAACCATTCAGAGATTTATAAACTAAAAGCATCACTTTGAAATCTATTCTGTAACTAACTGGAAGACAATGCAAAGATTTAAGAACCGGAGTGATGTGCTCTGTTCTCTTGGTCCTGGTTAACATTCTAGCAGCAGCATTCTGAATGAGCTGCAGCTGTTTTACAGTCTTTTTTGGGAGTCCAGTAAAAAGGCCATTACAGTAGTCAACCCTACTAGAGATAAAAGCATGCATGAGCTTCTCTTGATCTTTTTGGGACACATTGTAAAATATAATAATTTATCAGTAGGAAATGTGGCAAAAAGTTTCTGCAGTTAATGATGGGATTTTTTTGTTACCTGTGTGTCAAAACAGAAGTTGGAGTCCAGAGTAATGCTAAGGTCTATTTAGGTTTTACAATTACTGAGAATCATTGTCAGAAGACAGCTGTTTTGGGAACACTTGTTTTGTCAACGTTTAACAGTAATTTATGTAATCTACTTCTTTATGTTTGAAACATAGTATTTCATGATGGGCAATTTTGGAGCTTTGTATTTTTCTTACCAAAATATACAACTCTGTGTTTCAGCAAAAGGTAGCATACCCTGGAATTATAATACAGTAAGCAAATGTCTTCCTCTTTTGGCCCAGTACTTAAAAAAGTTTGTAATTAAATAAAAGAGGCTAACCTCAGGCAAGAACAGTTTTGTTTTATTTATTTATTATTTCTTTCCTTGGGTCCAGCTCAGCCCCTTTCCTTAAACCATGAGTATATAATAAATATTTATGTTTGATGGTAGCTTTGGTTGTAGAGCCACAGGGTTTGTAACACTTGTTAAAAGTTAATTAGCAAATTGCAATTCAATGCAATAACAAAAAAAAGAAAAGAAAAAATAAATAAATAAAATGAATGTGCAGTAGGAAATGTATCTGATATTGCTATTCTTTCGAAAGATATATATATATTTTTTTTAATTACAATAAGCTATCAATATTTACACAGTAAAACCTTAGCATTTCATGACAATTTGACAGTCTTTTATCAAGACGCCTTCTACATGCAATTAAACTCAAACAAAGCAAACCCAACAATTTCTAAACACATTTTCAAATTGAAGAACCACTGTTGTGTGTGTGTGTGTGAGAGGGGTAATTTCAGACTACTTCAGTTCCTAATCATTCCTGGGTTCCAAATCACTCCCACCTGAAAGGAAATTCAGAACGTAAAAGTATGTTCTGGGACCATAATTTATTTTCTCTCATTTCAACAGCTTTTCAACAGCTTTCAAATGAGGAGGTCTACAACAGAGAAACAACGTAAATAAACCATCAGTCTTCCTAATTTGATTGGTAGATTAATAATGTCTTCTTGAACAGACACTAGGTCATGACTCTGCACAAAGGTTGTGGAGACTGACTACCAACTTTTTGAAAAGTGCTCTGCTCAAGCAATGGGAACCGCTGTTGGCCCTCACAATGAAATTAATGAGTGGCTTGTCAACAGTTGCTTATAATGTCCCTCTTCCCCCTTCCATCATGTCAAAAATATCTGCTTGGCTGAAGGGAGGTTGGTTTCTGCTGGTTTCTTGGTTCGGTTGTTTCTGAGTGTTGAGGTGCAATTATGGTAGACTTACACATTTGATGGATGTTGCATCTGTGAACAGAAATATCCCATCAATATGTGTAAGATGAATGATTTCATAATGAAACAAAGTTTAAACCTAACACCTAAGTTTCACTCCCACTTTTAACTTCACATAAGCACACGCAATAAAGTGAGAATGATGTATGGACAAAGCATTACTCGTGAAACACTGATTTTATGTGATGAATTCATCAATCATGAATTAATGTAATCATTAGAGGCCTATTTGAAGGAACTCATTAATGTGTCTTGAATGGCTTTAATAACTTCCTAAGACCTGAGCTTTTGATTTTCTTAGCTATTTGGGATTAGTAGGACATGATAAGTATAATATCTAAGCATTGTCTTTGAACACGTGAAGCTGTCCTCAAATAAGGACAATAGGTTTAAGTTAAGCAGAATGAAGTACATGGTGCAGGAAGCCTAAAACATAATGTCCTTATATGCGGACACAGTGTCTCAGGAGGTTAAGGTGTGTTAAATGTTTTGTTAAGGTTTAGGTCATGGTTCCCATTTAATAAAGTTTTACTCAGTAAACACACTCTATGTGATGGATAATCTGACCTATTCATTTACAAAATTGTAAGGTCAAATATAGAGTGGCTTTCATTGACTGTTATCGTAGAAACCAAAGCCATCCTGCAGGTGGTTCTAAAACAAATGAGACATGTAAGCAAGTACTGAGCACAAAGGACTTGTTGAAGTTGTTGTTTTCTCCCAAGAATGGAAACAACGGTAATGGTAATCTGACAATTTGGGCAAATGCAGTCTGCTGGCGTAATAAAACACCATACTTTATCGGCTGAACGTAACATTTGATTCCTGTTCTGTTTCTGGTTCTGTTTGGAATGTGCACTGGAGATAATACAGAAAAGTCTTACTCAATTAGAAGTTCAGACAGAAAACACCACATATTAATGTAACAGCCCTGTCTTGGCATTAGGTTCTGCTCCTCTAGGGTAAATCGTTGCCATCACATGATCGTTTATACGATACTACCAACAATGACATACCTTGATATAATTAAGGCAATTTCCATGGCAATGAGCGGGGTACGCAGCACCGATCCCCAACACTGCCAGACAGACACTACCTGGTATAGTGGAGCTCCATGTGATGCCCCGTCGATACCAGCTATGCACGACGCGTGCATGCGCTCTACTGAGTAGTTCTTCTCACATAAAACACAGCAGGGCGCCTCGCCGGAGCAACAGCCGTCTCGTTAGGCGAGAATAAACCTACACAGCGGTGCATCACCCATACAGTGCACTCAGACCGAGTATTTGTTCCCACAAAACACACTCGCCAGAGCAAGATGCACAAGCCATCTTTATGGTGGAATACCCTACTTGACCCCGACTTAAGTCGCTCCCCCAACAACCGACAAGCCCAATATCACCCGCACATGCTTGCACATGCTCACAATCCGACTGAGTAACCTGATGATTAAATAGACCCGTTTGGAGTGAACGTCACGGTTAGGGAAGTGTAGTGTAGGGAAAAGGGCAAGTTCCTCGGACGGAAGGGAGAGAATGTCTACGATTTTATAGAATACCGTTGACGAAGCCACCCTTTGAAGCTAAATGCAGACGTTTATGGTTGCGGGCCATTAAAGAGGCGGTCTGGACTGGTGAAATCATCTGGAATCCTCGTCTCTGCAGTGCTCATTTAATATCAGGCGAAGTTTTGTCCACTGTTCATCACACAGGCAAAATCAATGATTTTGTAACAGCAGCAACCACAAAGCTGGCATTCTCAGTAGGCTATATTGTAAACACCATGGACCAACGTTTGCAACATTAGCGAGCGTGTAAGCAGAATGTGTATGCAAACAAAACAAATTGCTCAAACTTAGACAGTTTAGCTTACATCACTCAGTATTTATCCAAGCATTTAATTAATTCATGTGACATACGGTAATATTATATCTGTGTTTTTTTTGGGAAGGCTTATTTGAGTATGGATGATCCATATTCCTATATATTGTAAAGATGTTACTGTCACTTTCTGGCACCACTTCGGCTCCGCCCACAAAATAGGTCATCATTGTTTACTAACACAAAAAGTTTTGACAGGTTTACGATCTGACGTGATAGGAGCGATTCTTTGTCAGCGGATGCGTTGCTGACCACTTACCGCTCAGGTTTCCTGACTTAACCTGCTACGCTAATACTGTTCCTTTAACATAATTTACTGAAGTACATGTAAAACTAGCTAGTGAAATAAAAAAACGAATCAAGTGAAGCTCATTTATGACCAGTGACCTTGAATATTTGCTAATTTGGCTAAATTGCACGTGCAAATCAAAATGGTTTGAATAAAGGAAATGAATACACAGTAGGAAATATATTCATCATGCATACTCGTAATCTAAGAATAAATAAATAATAATAATTGTGGAATTGTGAATTATGGAATTACACAAATTTTCAACAAATATTTAGAAATACAACAATAGCATTCCTTTATATGCTATTTTCTCTGGTTTTAACAAGGAAAACAACCAGCGGTTCTAACTACCTCTGTAGTTGAGTCTAACGCAAATTGACTGTTGATTCCAGAGACATTTCTTTTCAGTTCTTTCTCATCCTGGTTAGAAGAATCGTGATTACAGTGGTGTTCCAGGGGTTGTCACTGGCTCCATATAACCTGTGTATTACACACAGTTTATTTTGATCACCCACTTGTCTTTTTTAGATTCCTTACTTTCTATGTGCAATGTGGTTGTTGTCATATGGAGTCACTAACTACATCTCTTGACATCTCTCATCCAAGGAACTTGGAAATTGTGAATGGATGTTTTAGGGTGTAATTCTTTTTCTCTATTTTAACTAGTATTCTTGATTTTTTTCCTTGATTACTTTCCAAGTCTATTTCCTGTTGAGTTATTGCTTAGAGTTTTGCATCCATTGCTAATGTCATATCAAGCAAAGAAAAAAATACCCTATATCAATAATCTTTGGGAATTACTTGAAAAATCCAGATAGAACTGGTCATAATTTACATTGATAACATATAAATGACACATTCAGTGCGTCTAGAAGCAACTTGTTATTGCATTTTTAAAGGTTTCATGAAATAAATCCATGTTATGCTATGCAATTTGGGGCTTGTAAATCACCAAGTTTGCCTTTGTGGGTGTTCCACATTCTGTGGCAGAGGTTCCAGGCTCCTACAGAGGAAAAGTAGCTGTGATCCTCAGAGACAAAAGGTTCTGGGTCTGACTATCTGGCTGATGTTTCTCCCTCCTCGGCTGTTTGGATAAAGAAGTCGCTCTACAAGCAACTTCTTTATCCAACAGAATAATAACCCTTCTGTGGAAGACCAAGTCCCATGAACAGACAGTTCCCTGAATATGTTTTAGTTAATAAACAAGGAAGAACAACCAGGCAATCCGCCGGGCAGCGAGTAGAAGTGATTGTGGTGAGGGCTGGGGGGTTGAAGAGCAGCTATTTGTGGGCCAATGCCAGCTTTGTTGTGAGAAGGGGCCACTACTCTGTTCCTATGCTAATCTGAAACCTAATGTATGAATGCCCCTTCCGTATCAAAAATGTACATTTAACGCGTTAAATTAGAAGCCGCTTACTGCCGATGGCTGGCTGCATGTCGGCTGCACTTCATCCATTGCAACATAAACATATACTGCTTTACTTTTGACTTACTCTATGTAGTTACTGAATCTTGTATCCAGAGAAGTTTGAGCTTATCCTCAACAAATTCTAATTTGTTTGGTCCCTGGCCAGATTCGAAAACCCGGGGAGTGGCAGACTGCGTCGCAAACCACTACGATACTACTTAACAATGGGTAGTCCCTCAGTCAGTCAGTCACTCAGTCAATCAGAGACATTCACTTATCTTGGCTGGCTCCACTTACGCGGTCCAACAAAAAAAGAAAAATTAACATTCTATATAAAATGTTCTATATTTAATATGCACATTATATCAGTAGGTTATACCTATGTAACTACTATGCTCCGTATACAATTATTGTGTTTACTGCATAGATTATTAGTGCATTTTGTTATTTCTATACAATCTCAAAAAAAATTCTCTGCAGCACAGATCATTCATAGTAATTGGCAGAGATAATAATGTTGTTTCCTGAGCACCCATCCAGGTCTTTTTAGCACGATTCATCTGTATCACTGTGTCATACACATGTAAAACAGTCAATTATTGTCAGCTAAAATCAAAATATGCAAAAACATATATAGATGTACCGCCATGAAAGGAGAATATTGCAGGATCTGTTTAACCATTAATGCACGAGAGCACGGAAATGACCCTGTGATTACTCCCATTTAAGGGCCGTTCTTGAGGCGAGATAAAAAAAAAGAGAAGAGAATTGGCTTGCTGGGCCGTGGGACCGTGGATGGGCATTAATCATTCAAATGGAACTGTTAACTGCAATTACACAGAGAATGCAAGGTTGTGGTGAATAACCATGCCTGTTTTCAACAAATAAGCAACCGGGATCCACTCGACCGTTACATACGTTAAAGGATAACTGTACGCCATATGAATGTCCCCTAAATCTAAATGTATTTGTTTCTTGTTTTTCTACTTCAGTAAAATCCATTTTGTCTGTTAGATTTTTTTTTTAAGCTAAGGTCGTTTTCTTAGCACAAGGAATAGATGCAAAACAATGTTCAGACAAGACAGTCCTGATTCGAGTAACATAAGTCCCTCCATTGCACCCCCCCCCCACCCCCCGGCTGCAACGTGTCTGCTATGCCAGTTATCCCAAAGATGGTGACGAGATCCTAACACTTGTGATACCACCTTTTGACCAATCATTGTAAATTCCTTACAGGATATCACATGCCACTTTTACAACTTGACAACATTAACATTCTATTCCTGTTTTATGTTGTCAAAAAGGTGTTCAAAAATGATCATACAATGTACTGACAGTGTGATGAACTTTTCCTAGTTTTAGGTGTGTGGAAACAAAATAAAGAATCATCATATTACACTATATACAGCAAACACCATGTACATCTACAGTTCTTTAAAAACAACTCATTAGTTTGTTTTTAAAGACCTTCGGTGTGATGAAAGTGCCAAGTTTAAGGACATTTTGCAGTTTGTTCCAGTGACCACAGGCAGCAGATGTTGAGGAGTAAGCTAAGGTATAGAGAGGATCTGCCTAAAAACAGGTCTGTAAATACTAGATAAGTATTAGGAAGCCTGGCGTCTTAATTGAAGTGTGGATGGGTTAGCCAGAAGTACAAGTCACAGTGTTGTGTGTTGAAGAGAGCCCTGGTGACAAAGCAGGTGGCACTGTGATAAATGACATCTGATTTGTTTAAGAGGTTTTAGTGGCAAATCCAGTTCCCGTAACTGTTTTCAGGAGAAAACCTAAGATAAGCAGGAGTTTACTGTATCCCCCGGTGTTTCGAGGATTCAGGGACTCTGTGGAGGGTGATGCAACCAGTCCTTGTACCGCTCTACCATCTAGAAACCTTTTCTATGTTCTGTCAACGCTCCTAAAAGGATTTCAGAAGGACAGCACTTCATTTCTATTACAAGCTGAGCTTAGACAGTGACTAAAATGGTCATTCTTGGCCGGGCACATTAATATCTGTCAGCTAGTCCACAGCTAGTCCAAAGTCTTGGACAGAAATACACACACCTGCTGGTGTCATAAATCCAAAAATAAAAGACAATACTGGCATGAAATGTATATTTTGGGCAATTTAAGTATGAACTACATCGCACACTAATCCCAGTATCAAGTGAGTTTCCCCTTGATTTCACCCAGAAAGCCCCTTTAAAAGATTTAGGACCAAAATATTCACAAACGTTATTTTCTAGCAAGTTCAGTGCTTGAACTCGAGTCCTCAGTAGGTATAGGACACCAGTTCCACTTTAGGCATTCATCAACTCTTAGGGAGAAACAGTGTTAGGGTTTCCTTGTAACAGTTGAATGCTGAGACAAGGCAAGATGAAGAGCGGGAGAAAAACAGGAGGAAAAACAAAGAGGGATGTTGGGCCTCTTTTAGATCTGATCAAAGAGACATCTAAAGGATATTGACAGCAAAAGCATATTGTTTTTATATTCATAACCCTCGTTTATAAACAGCATTTATATTAATTACTTTGGCATTTCTGAAGTGTTGCATGCATTCATAAAGGCTGACATTAATTAATGGTTTAGTTATTATCACAATGATTATCATGTAGCAAATTGAAGAAAAAATAATTAAAATGACATTAGACTGACTTAATGACATTAGTTTAAGGATTATCAATATCAGATGTTCCATTCTGCCAAAGTACAAAAGAAAGTTATTTTGCAACATAGGAAATTTCATATGTCAAATACCTAGTGGCGCTTGTACTTTCCAGTAAAGAAATTAAAATTAAATATGAGTCAGTCAATTAAAATGCTATTGTGAGATAAAAACCAGAAAAGGAACCAGGCAAGCCTAGTTCAGCCAGCCCGCAATTAAAAGCTATAAGTGTTGTTGCCCTCATTGGACTCTAGCCTATATTAACCCTAAAAAGCATGCACGGATGCATGCGTCGAAAATCCACCAGAAATAGTCACAATATAACCGTAATATAACCGTAACCGAGTTTTATTTTAGTCTTACTACAACGTAGCTACTGAAGGTTGTATCCAGCAAAGTTTTTGTAAAGCTAATGCAGAGATTGGATGTCATGCAGGTTTCATAGCTTTGGTGTAATGTCGAGATTGGATGTCATGAAGGTTTCATATCTCTGGTGTAACATATAGATTGGATGTCATGGGGCATTACTGTTTGCCAAAAGTTAAACACCCTCCAAAACAGGATGCTACAGAATTCAGGTTTATTGATCATGGGATCATGGGAGACTGCAGACAGAATCCGTATCTAAGAATAAGACAGACATGTGAAATATATATATATATATATATTTTGTTTATTTCTTTGCTATTGGGTGAAGATACATGTTGGTTTGAAGATAGTTTTGCCATGTTAGAATTATTTGTGTCTAGGTCCTTCTCTGAGCCCAATGGGTGCACGCTCTTTCTTGGTAAATAAGTGTCCCACTTTTAAAGCGTGAGGAATAAGCACGTTTTTATTTTCTTAGCTGTACTAGACTTTGGTGATACTGTTCACATGCAGATTTCTGTGGGGTCATTCGTCAGCTAAACATTGTTTATCATTGGACTCTGAGGTTTGATACAAACCTGAATGTGATTTGGCCTTCCTTAGTGTCAATATACCCTCTATATGAGTGGGTAGGCTTTCAGTACAGTTGGTACAGTTTCATTTATGAAACCATCCTGAGACAGCTTTTGTATTACCTGTGCACCTACACTGTCCAGCAGAAAAATGACAAGTACTGTCTAGTTTCCCATTACTGTATTTTGTCGACTGTGCCAAAGGCACGTACAGAGTTGTGTAAGGAAACTGTTCCATTTCTTTTGCACTTCGACTTGGAATGAACTTCAAAAGGGCATGAAATTGCAAAAGCTTGTCTCTCGGGAATGGATTTAAAACAGTAAAACACATGATGGGCCATGATGTTGGGGGCTATAATGTTTTGACCACAAGTTTTTTCACACCTCCCCAATAAGTGCAGTCTTCATGTCTTCATGTCTCCCCGCAGATGTTAAGGTCCAGGCATTGGCTAGGTCACTCAAAGTCATTCACAGCGTGGTATTGGCTGTGTGCTTTAGGTTGTTGTCCTACACTTTTCAGCCCTCCACTGGTGGCTTTGGCTGAGCCACTCAAGGATATTTACAGACTTATCCTCAAGCCACTCCAGCGCTGTCTTGGCAGTATGCCTTGACACATTTTCATGCACCTCATTCAGAGTTCCTGTGCATTTTGGATCAAGTTTTCCTCAAGGACCTCTCTGTCTTTTGGTCCATTCAACCTTCCCTCAGTCGTGACTAGTCTCCCAGTCACTGCCACTGAGATGCATTTCCATAGCATGATACTCCAAACACCGTGCTTCACCGCAGAAATGCAAAATAATGAGTAGCGTGTTTTCACTAGATGTAGCAATTGCTACAAAGACCTGATAGATGGAGGTCCTCCCTCCCTTACCAAGGCCCTTCTAGCTTGATGACAGTTTGGCCGATTGGCCAACTCTAGGAAGGGTCTTGGTGGTTCAAATCTTCTTTTATTTCATATTGATGGAGCCCACTATGCACCTTGGAACTTTCCAGGCTTTTTCCTTCCCCAGATCTGTCTCGACACATTTCTATCTATGAAATCTATGGGGAGTCCTTGGACTTCATGGTTTGGTTTATACTCTGACATGCATTGAGAAGCTAGGAACCTTAGAGAGAAAGTATTATGCCTTTCTAAATCATGTTCAATCGATTGAATTTGCCACAGGTGGACTCCAGTCAAGTTGTAGAGACACCTCAAGGATGATCAGTGGACACAAGATGCGCCTGATCTTAATTTGCAGTCATGGCAAAGGGTCTGAAATACTGGTACATGAGATATTTCATTTTTTAATTTTCAAAAATTGGCACACATTTCTAAAAACGTGTAGATTGATGGCAAGAAAAATATTTAATTCTAAATTAAATTAATATGATACCAAAATATGAAGAAAGTGAAGGGTTTTGAATACTTTTCAAAGGCACTGTGTATGTACAGTAGATGCAAAAAGATCTAGGAGGTAAAGAAATCATTGAATTTTGATGAAAGTTCTTAGTAGAAAGGCCATCCACTGTTGTTCATCTTGATAGGGTGGATGAATAGAGAGGCGTCTCATCATGCAATATGCATGTTTTCAAATGTGGCTTTTTAGAGAAGTGATTCTTTTCTCCCCAGGATCACTTCAATTACAAACGGTCATGGTACAGTGTCCATACTTTAGATGGCCTCGGAAGGTCCTTTTTGTGCAAGGCAGTATTGTAATCTGTATATTAAAATATGTAGATGTCACAATTTCATTCTCCCCATTAACTCTCTACTCTGAAAGCAGTCTGGATCTGAGTCCCTCTAAAATGATTTATAGGTTGCAAAAGAGAATGGTCTCAGAACATTTTGAGTGATGTGTGTATTCCAAGAACAAATACCATATTTTTAAAGAGCTCTAGTTGAATTGTAGGAATTGTTAGGCTCCCCGATAAGCAATATATACTGGATGTCTTTTTTATAACAAAGGATATTTGAGGATATGTTACAAGAGAAAAAATTATGTCTGGACACATATGGGCCCATATCACATACAGTATAAGGATTACCTTATACTGTATGTGATGTGGGCACATATGTTTCTAGACATAATATGATATAATAACTAGCTAAAGGATGCCTAAACTCTTACGGATGTTCACCTAAATCTGACGGATGTTCACCTAACTCTGACGGATGTTCGCCTAACTCTGACGGATGTTCGCCTAAATCTGACGGATGTTCACATAACTCTGACAGATGTTCACATAACTCTGACGGTTGTTCACCTAAATCTGACGGATGTTCACATAACTCTGACGGATGTTCACCTAAATCTGATGGATGTTCACCTAAATATGACCAATGTCATACAGTAAACCTCTCCATCATGTATAGGCATGCTAAAAGTTGCTGAAGAAAATGAAAAGGAAGTTTCATAGTTGAAATGCAGTAATAATGCAGTAGTAATACAGTAGGCATCGAACAATAAAATTATTGAAAGCCTGACCGTACCTTCTGAGTTTCTATCATACATATCGTTCTGCAATGCCGCAAAAGGTTGCTGGTTCTAATCCCAGAGGGGAAAACTTGAGAAACCCTATTGTTCTGTCCTTAAGCAAGACCATTGGTGGTTGCAGGTCATTATTGTAATTGCACATTTACCTGGTAAAATAACGGTTAAGACAAACTGCATCCTATTAGGGGGAAGTGAGAAACATTTAATCTGTAATATGTAATAAGAAGCAACGCAATGCAGAACTTCAAGCATTTAGGAAATTGCTTAATCCAGTTACGGATGAGCATGAACCCATTAGGAAACCTTTTTTATTTTAGCCTAAAGGAAATTGTCTGCCCCAGGACCTGGAGGAAAACCAAAACTCATTCCACTGCAGAGGAATAGCAAATCACCCATTAAATGTTTAATCAGCCTGCTACCTGTGTTTAGCAAACTTTTCCAGAAAACTGTTTCACCAAATGCAGTTATTTCACAGATAAGAAATGAACACCAGACGTTCAGCTTGCCTAGTGGGAACGTATTTGGGTAGCAGGGGAACCTAGTGGTCAACAGCGTTTTGCTAGTAAACAATTAACGTTTGCCAGTGTCCTGGAAATTACCAGAATGATGAAGAGAAGTCGGAATACCAAAAATGAACCTTCGTTAATTCAGCATATATTCCTTCACAATGAAATTCTACAGGTTAGTTGCCGACCAGAAGTCATACCCATGGTTAAATACAATGGGATGGGGGTGTGTTTTCTGATGGTAATGGAGGGCCACCCCCTTTCCAGGGAAATAGATGTCCCATGTCCATTACCTTTTAAAGGGGAATAACAATAACAATTTAAGAGATAAATGTCAGTCAAATGTTTTGAATCTTATCTTTTTTAACCTCTCATAGATGGGTTGAGGGCTTACCGGGCAATCCAATGAGCCGTCTTTGGAGATTTCACATTTCACATAGAATGTATATCGCATGTACCACCACGGATTAGAGTTCACAAATGTAGTGTGACACAACATCATTTTTTTTACGCAGACAATCACTATTTGACCAAGTTCCTTTAAATCACATTAGTGGAGGAGACCAATATCGTCAGTTGATGCTGCACATGCTCCACCACGCTCCACCACGCTCCACCATGCCCTACCACGCTCCACCATGCTCCACCATGCTCCACCATGCCCTACCACACTCCACCACGCTCCACCACGCTCCACCATCCTCCATCATGCTCCACCATCCTCCATCATGCTCCACCATCCTCCACCATGCTCCACCATCCTCCATCCTGCTCCACCATCCTCCACCATGCTCCACCATCCTCCACCACGCTCCACCATCCTCCACCACGCTCCACCATCCTCCACCACGCTCCACCATCCTCCACCACGCTCCATCATGCTCCACCACGCTCCACCATCCTCCACCACACTCCACCATCCTCCACCACGCTCCATCATGCTCCACCACGCTCCACCATCCTCCACCACGCTCCATCATGCTCCACCACGCTCCACCATCCTCCACCACGCTCCACCATCCTCCACCACGCTCCATCCTGCTCCACCACGCTCCACCATCCTCCACCACGCTCCACCATCCTCCACCACGCTCCACCATCCTCCACCACGCTCCACCATCCTCCACCACGCTCCATCATGCTCCACCACGCTCCGCCATGCTCTCCCTGAGTGTTGCGTCCAAGAAAGACAGTACAATTCATGCAATTTAGGAAAGTTTTTAGGATTTGTTGTAGATAATCGTCATTGTTCCTCTAACAAAACATGATCTTGTCCTTGTCCATCTGGTCATGCTGCTGACTTGGATGATGTTTTACAGACTCTTGACACAGTCCACATGCATTTATTAATTATTACAATTTGCACTCTCAAAATGTTCACCCGGCACAGCCAGAAGAGGACGGGCAACCCCTCAGAGCCTTGTTCCTAACTGGGTTTCTTCCTAAATTTCTGACCTTTTAGGGAGTTTATCTTACCCACCGTGCATCAACCCTGTTGTTGCTTGCTCTTTGGGGTTTCAGGCTGGGTATTTTCTAAAAGCACTTTGTGACAACTGCTGATGTAAAAAGGCCTTCATAAAATAGATTTGATTGATTGATTGCTGAGCTACAATCCAACAAACTATCAGATGAATCCAACATTGAAAATGGAAAACCATGAACACAGGTCACCCAAAGGTACTTTCCTCAAGCTGTATAAACCAAAACATACTGCCTCTGTACCATTTTCAAATCATTGCATTCTGTTTTTATTTACATTTTATGTAGTGTCACAAAATGTTTGGAAACAGTGTTGTAAGTGCCATTGTTATATTGTGGACATCATTATATATATATATATTTTTTTTTTATCCCAGAAATGCATAGAAAAACTGTAGAAAGCCTTCCTCCTTTGGTGTCCATGCCAGGGATTTCTGCTATTTTTCTAACAACAAAGTCAATAACCTTTCAATAGTACCCTAGTTTATAGAAAGTACACTGCCAAATACAATGATGTCATTGCATGGCACCTACAGTAGTTAATAACCAAGGAAAACCTTCCTCGATTCAGAGTACCTGGAGGTACCCTTGACATTATGCATTATTTACACAAGTCAGTTACGTGGCCATATTGTAAGAAAGGATTGGGCCCTTTGTGAATATATTCTGATTCAATTGCACTTTCTCTCTAAAATACATCTTGGGAGAAAGACTTTCTGCACAATGAGAAAGATGGCAGAGAATGAGATAGAGAGTTTAAGAGAGAGAGACAGCCAGAGTAGGAGTTCTCAGAGGTCGAATTCAACATATACATAAAATATAAATATAAATTATTATTTTTTATAATTTAACTCAAACTCTTTTCCAGAATAATTTATGTAACTATTTATTGAATACATCTAGTACCTATAGTACTTTACAGCTTGGAAGCCGAAGTTGATTTGCCATAAGAATGTGAGAGCCAGTTTGGAGATAGCCAGGATACTGTGGTTAAGCTCTTTTGAATTCCAGAAAACCTATAATGGAAGGTATGGTTTTATGGTTTAATATGACCCATTACAATAAATCTAGAAAGGGCCATGCAGAACAATATTGTAGAAACTAAAAAGATCAATTACTATTTCTTCAAGTTATCACACAGGCACCTAATAAAAGTATTGTTTTTATTACATAATTCATGAATACTGACAGCTGCTGTTACAGACCCCAGGCATGAGACCAAGAAAACATGTTTTTCAAAAGGTGCAACTAGGTCAAATATATTTAATGTAGAATATCTGAGTTTAAATATAACTACATAAAAACATTGTTTTAATTGCAAGACATCTCTTAGAATACATTTGGCCAGGCTACAACATGGGGCAACCTACACCTCCCAAACATGGTCCAGGCCACACCAACCCACCTTGGATCAGCCCACAACTCCCCAACATGGGCCAGCCACAACCCCCCAACATGGACTAACCCACACCTACACACCAATGGCCAGCCCACACCTTCCCCAGCATGTGCCAGCCCACACCTTCCCCAGCATGTGCCAGCCCACACCTTCCCCAGCATGTGCCAGCCCACACCTTCCCCAGCATGTGCCAGTCCACACCTTCCCCAGCATGTGCCAGCCCACACCTCCCCAACATGGACCAGCCCACACCTCCCCAAAATGAGCCAGCCACACCTCCCCAAGATGGGCCAGCCCACACCTCCCCACCATGGGCCAGCCCACTCCTCCACAACATGGGCCAGCCCACATCTCCCCAACATGGGCCAGCTCACACAACTGCAATATGGGCCAGCCCACACCTCCCCAACATGGGCCAGCTCACACAACTGCAATATGGACCAGCCCACAGCTCTCCAAAATGGGCCAGCACACAAAACTGCAATATGGGCCAGCCCACACCATTTGAATTAACCATTTCTCCATACAGATTTTGTCCATAGTTTTTTTTTTATGGTATTCAAGTTCAAAGAAAATATAAAGCAGTATTTGTTTCACAAAGTAAAAACAAACACAACCACATATCATTCGCAGACACACTTCTCAAGCAAAGCTAATTTTGCAGCTTATTCCACCTCTGGGGGGCAAGAACGGTGAAGGTGGTTTAATCTAGTCCTGAAGCTACTCTTGTTGCATTAAATATTTTCCATTTCTGTGTCCTTTTACTAATAGGCTGTGGCTTCCCACTTTTTGACACAAAATAATACAATGAGTCCTTCATCTTTCATCAGAGATTCATGAAAGTCCACAGTGAATGACGACATGTAATGGTTTTAGTGTAACCATTATTCCCAATAATCAAAAACAGACAAACACTTGTATTGCTTGGACTGTGTGTTTTCTTCCCTCAAATATAGACATGCTCTATTTCTATAAAGAAGTCCATTCTTGATGTTCAGTTCCCTTCAAATGATAGACAAATTGTATATTTACAAAAAAGAGAACTTGTTCAATTGGTGAAGTAGTCATTCTTAGATCACTAATGACAAATGTAATATCTGAAAGTGGTTAATAATACAATATAATCAGCAAATTTATATATATAAAACAGTTGTTCGCTTTTAGTTTTCACAGCAAATTAAGGATTCTAATGTTATGTTTTACGAGTAATTTATTTACTAACAGATGTGTTATTAAAACTGGTTGCACTTTTCCAGAGATATGTTTGTTAGCTTGGATTTTGAGCTAGCTTACTCTCAACCATTCAAAGGAAATTGTAATTCACTTAATAACCCTGTCATTCAACATGAATATATATTGAGAGTTTTAACATAATACTAATTATAGTTAATATAATGCGTCATATCAATATAATGATGGCCATCACTTCAAGAAAAATGTAATTCATGTCCTTTCCCCCGTTACAGAACGTTGGTTGTTTTTGGGCCCTACACTCATCAGTCAGTCAAGCAGTGTAAACAGCTACATATTTTAACGAGCTAAACCAAACAGTTCATAATGATATGATTGGAAAATAATCCCTGGTTTAAGTTTAGGTATTAAACTTACAGTTATAACTGCAACTGAAAGGATTTATTCGTACATATTCTAAGGAAAGACATAAGCTATGCAATTAATAAAATAAGTATTTCAAATGTGCAAAAAGCAATTCCTATTACAGCAATACTAAATGTAGCCTATTATAAATGTATCTCAAGAATACTGTCATAAAATATGAATTGCATAAATATGAAAATAGTTAATACTAGCTGGTTAAATTAACGTTTAGGGTTAGGTGTAATGATCCCGGCTGGAAGGGACTGTTCTGCTTCGTTTTTTCTGTGTGTCCTTGGTTTGTCATGTCCTGGTTTGGTCTTTCCTGTTCTTGTTTCAGTTAATTGGTTTATTCCTTTGACCTGTGTTTAGCCCTCATCTTTTTCTGTTCTTCTTGTTAGTCTTTGTATTCAGTTCAGCAATTTTCTCCCTGTCCTTGTTGGTCATTGTTGTTGTGTTGTAGGGTCACGTTTCGTGTGTCCATTCTATGGTCTATCCTGTAGTGCACGGTACTGTTTTTGCTTTTCCTTTTCTTTTCATTAAAAGCTCCTTAAACCCTGTGCTTGGCTCCATCTCCATGGATCATGGCATTAGGAATACAGTTTAGGGTTGAAGTGATGGAAATAATTAAATATTTTATATAAGGTAGTATGAAAGTTATTTTGAATGACAGTCACTTTTACATTTCAAATGTTACCTTCAGACATGTTATCTCATAATGGTGACCTGCTGGTGAGAATTAATTTAGTATTTAAGTGATAAAATGTAGTGAATTTTTCCTGTCCAATAACATCTGTGTGTATCATACACAATGTACATTTTACATACGGCAGTTGCATTATTTACATTGATGTCTAAGTCACTTACAGGTGTATACATTTTATATTTACCACAGACATTTTATACAACAGACATATATAGTAATGGGGAGTGTCACGGCTGTGGTGGGAGAAGGACACAGGCGCAGACTGAAGATCACAAGGATAATCCATGTTTAATGAAGCAAAAAAGGATTCCAACAAAACAAAAAGCAGCAACCAGTGACATGGGCTTAACTGAAAACAGGCAAACCAAAATAAACCACACACCCTGGCTGAAACAGGGAACTTAAATAGGGTCCCCAATTGGAGGCAACGACCGATACCTGCCTCCAATTGGGGAGACCAAAAGGATTGGAGGTGGCTAGATGCCACCTCCTGTCCTGTCCTGGCTATGCCCCGAGCCCAGCGCAGAGATGGCTAGGGGCACAGCCAGGACGTAACAGTATCCCCCCCTAAAGGAGCGGGCTCCCGACCGCAAGACCGGGACGACAAATCCGGGCAGGCGGAGGCTCAGCACCCGGAGCTGCCGGCACAGGTCGGGGAGGCGGAGCCGCAGGGACAGGCCGGGGAGGCGGAGGGCTAGGAGACGGGAGAGCCGGCGGAGGGACAGGAGACGGCGGGAGAGCCGGTGGCGGGTCAGCAGCCGGCGGAGGAGCAGGAGCCGGGGGAGCCGGCGGAGGAGCAGGAGCCGGCGGAGGAGCAGGGGGCGGCAGAGGAGCAGGAGACGGGGGAGCCGGCGGAGGGCCAACAGCCGGCAGAGGAGCAGGAGCCGGGGGAGTGCTTGGCTCCATCTCCATGGATCATGGCATTAGGAATACAGTTTAGGGTTGAAGTGATGGAAATAATTAAATATTTTATATAAGGTAGTATGAAAGTTATTTTGAATGACAGTCACTTTTACATTTCAAATGTTACCTTCAGACTTGTTATCTCATAATGGTGACCTGCTGGTGAGAATTAATTTAGTAATTAAGTGATAAAATGTAGTGAATTTTTCCTGTCCAATAACATCTGTGTGTATCATACACTATGTACATTATTTTACAGATGGCAGTTGCATTATTTACATTGATGTCTAAGTCACTTACAGGTGTATACATTTTATATTTACCACAGACATTTTATACAACAGACATATATAGTAATGGGGAGAGACACAGGGAATGGATGCAGAGGGTGATTTCAAGGCACTGGAGGCCATATAATGAATGTAATTAACAAAAGCAGAAGGGAAAGGGGAGGAGGTGAATGAGAAATCAAAGTTTATGGACGAAAGGGCAAATGGGGAGGCGGCTTCATCTCTGGGCCTTCCTGTGGCGTCGTCTCTGGGCCTTCCTGTGGCGTCGTCTCTGGGCCTTCCTGTGGTGTTTTGAGAGGAACTGGTGCTGGCAATCATAATTTAAGCAGACCCAGCACCCTCCATCTCCTGGCCATCTTCCTCCTCCTCCGTCGTGCAGCTTTGCCTGGTCCTGCGTTTCTTCTGCTGGGCCCCTCCCAGCGCTGCTCCCTGGGAGCACATAAATGCCTCTGACGAGGTCCCAAGGGGAGGCAGATGTGTAGAGGCAGGGCTGACCCAGATGGTAGCTTACGGAATCTTCCTGAAGGTGCCAGCTGTATCTTTCTGTGGTGTTGGTGCAACGCTGATTGATGGGGTATGTTCCACAAAATATCTAAATATACACACATACATATATTTACTAAACTTCAGTTTCACTGTATTACCTTCCCTGCATCATTCTTCAGTTTGACATTACTACTATGTATGCCTGCAACTCGTGTTTGACATTACTACTATGCCCACAACTACAACATTAATACTCAAGCCTCCTTGAATGATGGCAACTTCTACTCGTTGGCCTTGATACAAATGCCATGGGTTGCTTGAAGTTGTAAATCACCCTTGCATGTTTTTAATGTAACAGACTGTTGTCCTGGGTTGGATGATTATTATTATCGTTATGTTACTGCCTTTTCACATAAAGTGCTCAAAATCTCCTCATGATGTCACAATGGTATCAGTATGTCACTATCAGAACACTGATGAAATCCCCAAAAAGTGGATGAAGTTGGTTAGAAAATTACTGAAAGGTTAATATTTGAAAACACAATAAAGATCTCGAAGTAGTCTATATTCAACTTCATCTAGACTTTAAGAGTAATTGCGTACTTCATAATAATGAGATGAAAAAAAAAAATATATATATATACATACATATATATATATATATATGTATATATATATAAGTTGGGCCTCTTGCTTTGCGACATCCGTTAACTAAAGAAGTTTATTTTCGGATGAGAGAAGAAAGAAGAACAGGTGTTGAGTTAATTTCCCAGTAGACATGACTTTAGGAAGTACATTCTTCTTTCAGAGAGTCATAGATAATTAGTCAAGATTAGATGTTGCTCTAAGTTTTAGCCCCCAATAGCAATAAAGTCTCCAATTAATTAAAGAAACAGGATTGGGTTTTCTTCTAAATCTCATAAGGGAAATTGACAGGCTAACATGTTATCCAAAACAAGCCAATGTGATTGCCCATTCCAAGCATAACACCGTTAGCTCATTTGTGGAATGTACAAGTTTGCAGTAGGGAACGTAGTTGAGTTTTTTTTACATTTGTTATTAGAGTCTTTTGTCTTTCTCAATGTATATCATAAAAAAATTAAAGAATTATGAACACACTGTTTACTTGTCACAACAGGCTGTCAAAACACATTATATCCCATTGTGACAATTAACTCTTATAAAGTTGTAGTAGGAAGACCGTATGAGGCTGGCTCAACCATAGTGTTTAGCAAACGAGTGACCTCAACAGGCTGCGGGTGCTATTAAACGACGCTGCCAGTTGAGGACCTGTGATGTCGAGGACACACTGATGCATGCACACACAAGTACGGTGTGATGAATCAAGACGATAAACAAAGAAGACAAGGAATACAATGAGCAGGAACCCTCTAACCCAATTTCAAACCAATAACGCAAGTCTTCTGGGACCGGTGGGCTTTTAGAAAACCCACAGGTAACAGGCATGCAAAACAACCCAGTCCATTATTTCTTTCAACAATTAATCATTGCTTCATGCAAGGTAGCAAGCTAGTCTCAATTTTCGTAACCGAGACAGATCTGAGTATCTTTGTCTGAGTATGAGTCTCTGAAAAACTGGTTCTTAATGTGATTTACAAAGACAGCAGCAATCTTGCAGTGCTCAAGAGTAATTCAGTAAAAACAGTATTTAGTGACAATACATTTTTCAGGGGAACCCATTATTTTGTACACTTCCATTTTATATTATCATGCCAGAAACAGAGTATGAATAGCAGAATTTAGTGGACTTTTTGTATGATTTCATTATTTGTTCTCCTCTTTTGTTCTTTTTTTTTTTTTTACACAGAAAACTTTTAGGCATGGCATATCTCAGCTGACCAGATTCACATTGTTCTATTTTAAATGTCTTCAACATTTCTGAATTTTCACTTCCAACTTTTTAACCTTTCATGCATGGCATATTTCAGTTGAATAGCTTTTGCAGATAACTTTCTCCCTCAAATCTGAAGGGAACAGATTCCTAACAAACTGCATCTGCTCTGTAGGGAGATTAAACAATAGTCAACTCTGGTTTAAAAAATAGCTTTCAGTTAATCTAAAAACTCTGAAATCATAAGAGTGATCTGTATGAATGAGGATTGAATATAACAGTGCATTGTAGGCAAATTCAGCATTTTGGTTGGGGAAGATTTTGGGCAATAATACAAACCAATTTATTTTTGACAACGGTCTGTTTTTTGGAGGGCAAAATAAAATAATTTAAAGTGATTGAAAACAAACCTCTGCTCCTCTCTCTTCATACAGACTCTGATTGATGTTGGCTTTCCTCTGGCTTTCTGGTAGCGAGCATCATAACAGCAACTAGCATGACACTGTTCACACTGGTTTCTCATCTGAGAGCACTTCTCCTGTTTAGCCACCAAACATCATGTAAGAGTAGAACACATTGCTGAAAGGACTTGTGTTTCAGAAGACCAAGAAAACAAATGTTGTTGCACAATATGGATTTTGATCATGTGAAGCTTATTTTAGCAATCAGTGAGTCCACTGTGTTTCTTCACTTACCACCAAGTTCGGTGAAAAGCACACTCACGTACCAGGCAGTGCAGTATTGACTTATACCGCTGGGAAGAACATAGTCTTTTCCATTAGTAGGTCAGGCACTTGGGTTAAGTATATTAGCCTTTCCCTCTATACAAGGGGTTCACTCACACACCACAGGTTCCTTCTGTCAGAGCAGAATGAACATAAGTACTGTAAATACAACCAATTACTTAACAGAGAAAATAAAGATAAAAGTTTTTGACACACAAAGCACGGACGGTTGATGTTTTATCACTCCCAATATGTAGCAACAGTGTGGGGAAGGCCCTTTCCTGTTTCTGTGCATGACGATGTCCTGGTGCACAAAGCGAGGTCCATATAGAAGTGGCTTGTTGAGACTGTTGTGTAATAACTTTGCTGGTCTGCACAGAGCCCAGGCCTTAACCCGCTCAAACATATTTGGGATGATTTGGAACACAGACTGCATGTCCAACATCAACTACAGGAACACCCTTTTGGCTGAATGGAAGCGAATCCCTGCAGCAATGTTCCAACATCTAGAAGAGTTTAGAATAGTCAAATTCATTCATGCCTCATTTCAGATTGTTTCCTTTTTTTGTATTAATGAATTCAGGTGTTCTTTTTACATTGAGAATGATTTACATGTTGTCGTTTTTTATATATTTTAAAATGGATATAGATGGCAGTTTTTTATTAGTGTGGCCTACTATACCTTTGAGCTTTGACATTTTATATTTCATTTAATTGACGTGAAATATAGTTTAGTTTTCATAACCAGTCAAGAAAATAATACATTTGTTTGGACCCATTTATAAATAATGATGCGTTAATTTCTCATAAGTAATGCATTTGGAAAGTATTCAGATGCCTTTTATAACAAATTAAATATAATTTTTTCCTCAGCAATCTACACACATTTCCCTGTAATGACAAAGCAAAAACATGCTTTTGGAAATATTTAAAGATTTATAAAAAAAAGAATTATACCGCAGAAATGTTCTGCTAACTTTTGACCAGATCTATGACTCGACATAATCCTGTCTCCTAACTGTATGCTTGGTTTATGCTCTGACCTGTCATATGTAGACAGAAGTATGCCCTTCCAAATCATGTCCAATCAGTTGAATTTACCACAGGTGGACTGCAAGTTAACCAAACATCTCAAAGATGATCAATGGAAACAGGGTTCACGTGAGCTAAATTTTGATTTCATAGCAAAGTGTCCAAATACTTATGTAAATGGGATAGTTCTGTTTTCTATTTTTCAAAGACAGGGGTCTGAGGAAGACAAAGAGAGGGGGCTGAGGGGGACAAAGAGAGGGGTCTGAGGAAGACAAAGAGAGGGGGCTGAGGGGGACAAAGTGAGGGGGCTGAGGAAGACAAAGAAAGGGGGCTGAGGGGGACAAAGTGAGGGGGCTGAGGGGGACAAAGAGAGGGGGCTGTGGGGGACAAAGAGAGGGGGCTGAGGGGGACAAAGAGAGAGGGCTGAGGGGGACAAAGAGAGGGGGCTGAGGGGGACAAAGAGAGGGGGCTGTGGGGGACAAAGAGAGGGGGCTGAGGGGGACAAAGAGAGGGGGCTGAGGGGGACAAAGAGAGGGGGCTGTGGGGGACAAAGAGAGGGGGCTGAGGGGGACAAAGAGAGGGGGCTGAGGGGGACAAAGAGAGGGGGCTGAGGGGGACAAAGAGAGGGGGCTGAGGGGGACAAAGAGAGGGGGCTGAGGGGGACAAAGAGAGGGGGCTGTGGGGGCAACTTTTATTCAAAGAAAACTGATATGGATATCTGGTTGCCAAGCTGATCCCCCGTCTGTGGTGCTGTCACGACCACAAATACATTGGAGTCTATATTAATCATCCGTGGCCTGTACCTATCCTCCGTGGACTGTGCCAATCCTCCGTGGCCTGTGCCAATCCTCCGTGGCCTGTGCCAATCCTCCGTGGCCTGTGCCAATCCCCTGTTAATTGTGCCAATCCTCCGTGGCCTGTGCCAATCCTCCGTGGCCTGTCCCAATCCCCTGTTAATTGTGCCAATCCTCCATGGCCTGTGCCAATCCTCCGTGGCCTGTCCCAATCCCCTGTTAATTGTGCCAATCCTCCGTGGCCTGTGCCAATCCTCCGTGGCCTGTCCCAATCCCCTGTTAATTGTGCCAATCCTCCATGGCCTGTGCCAATTCTCCATGCATCCAGACTGCATAACTTCCTGTGGGCTACTGCCTAGAAGACAAACATATACCCTCTCTGGACTCACTTAACACAATTAACCAATTAACATTTAGTTGGCAATTAGTCACGCATGTGACCACTGCACTTCAGTCCTAAGTTGCCTGGCAACCCCAAATGTCTGTAGAGTGAGTGCATACAATAATAGAGTTAGCAACAGAAGCCTCACCAGACATGGGCACTCAGGTGATATCAGGATTTAGAGGCTTAGATACAGTGAGCTAATCCTTGCAATCACTGGTCCATCATAATTTATTGATTGAGTAAATTAAATCAGAGGTTTAGTTTAAGAACACAAAGAACGAAGAACTTCACTACAGGTTGTCTTACATGTACAACACTTCCTGAATAATGTCTAATCCATCTTCTCCCTTTGCCCCTTCCCTCTCCCGCCCCGTCCTCCTTTTCTTCTCCCTCCAGGTGTTCTCTGTTCCCGTCCAACCCGTTTCCACTGGAGAACCGTCAGTGAACAGCTTCCCATCCCAGCCCTGGTGCTGTAGTATCTGCAGTGTCTGCAGCGTCTGTAGTATCTGCAGTGTCTGCAGCGTCTGTAGTATCTGCAGTGTCTGCAGCGTCTGTAGTATCTGCAGTGTCTGCAGCGTCTGTAGTATCTGCAGTGTCTGTAGTATCTGCAGTGTCTGCAGTGTCTGTAGTATCTGCAGTGTCTGCAGTGTCTGTAGTATCTGTAGTATCTGCAGTGTCTGCAGTCAATCAAACTCTCGACTCAACATACACACTTGTCAGTTTCCTGTGAGACATTCCACCACCTCAATTTAAAAATGTATTAATTCCTGTGAACAATTAACATGGTATATATCTATAAATTGTCATTTCAGACATTTAGTAGAGGCTCTTAATTAGAGCGACTTGCTTCATGAAGAGCATACATTCTCATACTTTGTCATCCTGGCCCCTTAGGAATCAAACCCAAATCCTGGCATTACAAGCTTAATGCTCTTCCAAATGAACTACATAGTACCCTGTGAAATCCTTCTCTTCCAACAGGTACTCAGGGGTGCTGCCAGGTCCCATGATAATATATCACATAGAGCTCTGGGTGTGAGGCGTGATGCATACAGTGGAATTCACTGTTTGATACAAGACTTATACCCTCTATAAGAAATGTGCTAAAGGCCATCTGTTACATGCTAAATTTTATTTTAATGGTAAATTCTCAACATTAATGAATAACCTCTATCACTTAAACAGCTGGATAGACAGAGTCACTCAATGCTTCAATCTGTCCAGCATCCAAAACAGAATATAGGCTGTTTTTGTTTCATATAATGTATAAAAATAGTGTTTAAAAGGATTGATAATAAGACAGGGAGTAAGGCTGGTTCAGGGGTATGGACAGACAGGGCTGGTTCAGGGGGATGGACAAACAGGGAGTAGGGCTGGTTCAGGGGTATGGACAGACAGGGAGTAGGGCTGGTTCAGGGGTATGGGGATGGACAGACAGGGAGTAGGGCTGGTTCAGGGGTATGGGGATGGACAGACAGGGCTGGTTCAGGGGTATGGGGATGGACAGACAGGGCTGGTTCAGGGGTATGGGGATGGACAGACAGGGAGTAGGGCTGGTTCAGGGGTATGGGGATGGACAGACAGGGCTGGTTCAGGGGTATGGGGATGGACAGACAGGGCTGGTTCAGGGGTATGGGGATGGACAGACAGGGCTGGTTCAGGGGTATGGGGATGGACAGACAGGGCTGGTTCAGGGGTATGGACAGACAGGGAGTAGGGCTGGTTCAGGGGTATGGGGATGGTCAGACAGGGAGTAGGGCTGGTTCAGGGGTATGGGGATGGACAGACAGGGAGTAGGGCTGGTTCAGGGGTATGGGGATGGACAGACAGGGCTGGTTCAGGGGTATGGACAGACAGGGAGTAGGGCTGGTTCAGGGGTATGGGGATGGACAGACAGGGAGTAGGGCTGGTTCAGGGGTATGGGGATGGACAGACAGGGCTGGTTCAGGGGGATGGGGATGGACAGACAGGGCTGGTTCAGGGGTATGGGGATGGACAGACAGGGCTGGTTCAGGGGTATGGGGATGGACAGACAGGGAGTAGGGCTGGTTCAGGGGTATGGGGATGGACAGACAGGGAGTAGGGCTGGTTCAGGGGTATGGGGATGGACAGACAGGGAGTAGGGCTGGTTCAGGGGTATGGGGATGGACAGACAGGGCTGGTTCAGGGGGATGGGGATGGACAGACAGGGCTGGTTCAGGGGGATGGACAGACAGGGAGTAGGGCTGGTTCAGGGGTATGGGGATGGACAGACAGGGAGTAGGGCTGGTTCAGGGGTATGGGGATGGACAGTGACACTGTGGCCCTATCTGGGGGAGGCCTGCTCAGGGCCCAACAGGCAGGAAATCAATTCACCTACATTGCTAAGACAAAACCCATGTCACTGTCCATATACGGCACTGTAAATGATGTATGTAATTTTCCTTTTTATGCTGATGTCTGTACACTGTTCTGTACCCTGCTGCTCCCCCTTTTGCACAAACGTATTTGGAAACATTTCCCTGTAAATAATGTTTGTTCTGGGCTGGGATTAAAAAGGGTATTGATCAATAATAACACTATTGTTATTTGCATGAGCAAGACACACAAACTGCTCAGAGTATTCCATTGCAGCAGACTCTACACATCTATGCTGCGTCCATCATTTTTATGCTGATGTTGAGCAAAAAGGTTCCCTGAAAATCTAATTTACCTGAAAATGTATGCCCTACATCATCAAAACCACTCCCTTTCAAACTTAGAATTTCACGGCTAACTGAGATATGGTAGTCATTCTACTTATAGATTATGCACATATAAACAACATATTACACATCAAACACAAAATGGGAGATAAAAAAAAAAATTGCTTAGACTACATCTTTAATGTAGGCAAACCAAATATATGCAATTTTTCTAAATCACAGAGATGTTTTGTTGATTAGGATTTGTGCATATGGTACACTAATTGAGTACAGTACATACATCTGGGCATCAGTATTGATGGCGAGCATTCACATACAAGAAATTAGAAGTTGGTAATGAATTTAAGAATCGAAGTGGGCTTTCTGCAGGAACAGATGCCTCATTAAAGTACATTAAGAAAATCCCTCAGTCAATACTGATTCTGGTAACGACCGCCAATGTCACTTACCGTTTATGAATTCAGCTGACAGTGTGTTTAAACAATTAAATGCAGATTAACATAGTATTTCATAACTTGTTTATGGGCAGTAGTTTCAGCACAGATCAATGCACTCTTTGTCACTGTGTTCAAACGTTCAAAGTTCAAAAAGGTTTATTTGTCATTTGCAATAAGTTACGGCAATGAAATGCTTGGTTTAGAGTTTGAAACATGCCTTGAGTATTGCGTTGCAATTTATTCTGGCCGTAAATGATCCCCATACCTGACAAAAAATTTTACCTACCGAGTGGTTAACTCCACTGATCTGTCTGATCTCATCAGAGTTGGGGAAATACTGCTTTTATTTGCTTAGTGCCTCAGCTGTGAAATAATCTTCAGAACGTGCTGAACTTGGATGAATTGGCATCTCTCAATCAGTTTAGACATCTAAGTAAACATGTTTCAAGAAGATTGTGTTTTTGTTATCCATAATTGTATAGAGGACTTTTGGTTGTTGGTTTGCTGTGCGTTTGAATACGTTTTAATTGTTCTCTGTATTTTTATTATAGATGTAAAGATTTACAAGGTAAGGATGTAAAACTCTGCTATGTATGAGAATGTTCCTTTTTACAATGGAGACTACTGACAAATTTAAATTGTCACAACAAAACTTGAGATCTTTTGACACTTATGGTCCCAGAGATTAGAAGAATATTAAATTCACGTGAAGGCATAAATGTCACGTGCAGGCATAGCTGTGGGAAGTATTGGTGTTGGGGGGTGTTTTAGCCCTCCCCACGACACCCCCTGTCTCAGCATCCAATGCTCCTTTAGATCCTGTTCAGTTCAACTGATTAACAACTATTAGCATTCCCTCATAAAAAAAAATCTTCCCACAAACACAAGACATCCTGTCTCTATCATTCTGTGTCACTCTCTTGACTTTTAAAAAGACTATCCAGTAAAAATGCATTGTCTACCTTGAAACACGGTAAATGTCTAATTGTCTTCAGCTGATCAATATAAATACCTGAGTATTTCAAGGAATTACATGTTTCCCAGTCTCTTCAAAGAAGAAAGGCAAAAGCTTGTATATCTGTGAAATATCTCTGTTGTTGTTCCCCTTTGGGGTTACAGACTGGGAGTCTGTAAAAGCCCTTTGTGACAACTGCTGATGTAGAAAGCTTTCAAAAATAAATTGGTTTCAATTTGATCTAATTTACAGTTTCAAAGCATTTTTGCTTGTGGATTTCTACCAGTAATCTGTTTTTAGCTTGTTTCATGTGTTCTGGGGCTGCCATTATAAGCAATTATAAGCTCCCTTTCTGTGCCAGCAGCACACATCCTTGCATTCCACTGGCTTGCCTGTGTATCCAAGCAGGTTTGTTCTTGATCGGTCTGGATGGGAGTCCAGAAACTGCTGGAAGTGGTGATGGTAACACTTTATATTAAGGTCCCTAATACACTATTAATAAACAGTTTGTAAAGAGTTAGTATTCAACTAATTAAACCTTGTTCCTACATTTATTAATGTTAATAAGCAGTCTCTGAACAGTCAGTTATGTGTTTATAAAAACTAACTTAAAGGATTTAGTAATGATTTATACATGCATTAGTAAGATGTTTGATAACAGTATGTTCACAATTTGTAAATAATTACTAATGTCCTACAAACATTAATAAATAATTAATAAAGGATTATTTTTTTAACTCATAAGATTATTCATATGGTATTTGATAAGGGTTTATTCATGGTTTGACACACCCTTTATGTGCATATTTACAGAAGTATTTATATTAATGTCCCTTACGGTCTACTTCCCATTAATTCATCTTTAATCCTACATTTATAAACATCAATAAGCAGTCTCTGAACGGTCAATTATTAGTTTATAAGCACTAATTGTAATTAATAAACCTTCATTAATAAGGTGGATGTCCACAGTATATTCACAATTTGTGTGTTTTATTACTAATGTCCTACTAACATATATCATTTATAAAGGAGTTATTTCTGAAGCCATAAAAAAAATGTATACCCTTTATGCGCACATTTATAGAAATATTCATATAGGTCATTCATTTTTTATTTTGTTAATGAGTGCATTTATAAATGTGAGGATGCATATACTATTACTTCAGTTGATGATTAATATAGATATTTTTAAATCATTTATTAATTATGAATAATCTATTTTGCAGCCCCTAATCTTAAGTGTGGACTATATATACTTTGTTAACATAAACCATTAACTTATTAATATCCAAATGGCCACAAAATACACCACACAAGAAAGTATAAGAACATGTTTTAATGCAAAACACAGCATCTCCAGAATATGCACATAAACCACTTTATAAACTATAAAGTCAACTAACAAAATGTGTTAACCTAGGTCTGACCTACAACATCTTAGGTTGGTTTGGCGTTAATAGCTTGGATCTTTTAAACACTTGAGCAAGGGGAATAAATAAAATAAGACTATCAAAAATTATATTGTTGCGTTTCAACTTTTTGGACTTTGCTCTAAACAAACACTATTGGTAAGTTCTGCGGTCTCGAAAGAAACATATGTATAGCCTGCTTCAATTAGAACAAGCCATTCTACTTCCCATCTCCCAAGATAAATAGACATGGACGCTTGGCTCTATAGGACTTGCTCATCTCAGGGCACAACTCTCCCCTTCTCACCAGCCCAAACATAATTTGTGACTAATAGCTAGACATTGTTGTTCTAGCGATTCATCTAGTTCTATTTTACTGTACATCTGCTCTTCTGAGGCCACTGTAGGTGGCCTCTAGTTTTTCACTATCCAAAAATGGTCAATTCAAGTGCTTGCTTTCTCAGAGCAACGATCATTAGAAAATAATGTGACAAGTATTTCATATTGACATGTCACATATTCAACTTTGTTTTACTCCTCTCGATGGTGAAACATGTAGCCTATAGGGGCGAGCCACAAGCTCAACTATAGCAAGTGTGGGCTTCAGCATCATTCTATATTTGCGTGTTAGGGTCGGTTGTGCCTCAGATTGTGCAGGCTGTTGGGTCATTAGCAATTGCATATGTGTACGAACCGCTGACCCGTGCATCACTACAGTAAACTGCTTTGAAGGCACACCTAATAAGAAAGAAATCTAGAGTTGTGCTTTGACTATAGCAAACACAGGGTTCAAATATCTTTCTCCAGAATTCAGTTAATCAAATAGACACACCTACTGTGCCAACTATTTGCTCATTGCAACGGTACTTTGGGTAACGCTCTAATTCATAGGTCTTCAACACTGTCCTGGGGACCCCCCCAGCCATTCCATCTATTAGATGTATCTCAGAGCTAGCACACCTGAATCAACTTTTTAACTAATTAACAAGCCCTTACCTGATGAATCAGGTGAGCTATTTCAGGGCTTAAACTAAACTGAGATGGCTGAGGGGTCCCCAGGAGAGGGTTGAAAACCTATGCTCTTGTCACAATTGGTGTAGTGGCGGAGAGGAGGAACCAGGCGCAGGCAGAATGGCAGTCGATGTTGTGTATTTAATAGAAAATAAACACTGGGCACTCAAACAAAACTGAATGAAACGCAAAAGGTACAAAACGAACCACTCACCACCTACATGAGCACAAACGGAGACATGGAACCAACAAATTAGGGGAGCAGAGGAGCAACATTTAAACACATTCTGATGACCGGATTGGGACCTGGTGTGAGTGATAATCAAATACAAGACACCTGACAAGCCCGGGGTGTGTTCGTGGATGAAAAGAAAAGCGGGAGATGACGGGGCTGTCTGTCACCTCAGCGTCACAGCTCTAAATAGATGGAACCAAGCAAAGCGCAGCTACGTCTTCCATTGAAACTGGTTAACAACACAATATAGCATGCAGTATCCAGCAGCTGTATCTAGGACTAGGCATAATCTCTGTCTGGGAAACCACCCCTGAGTCAGTGTCCATACTTCCACCCTATTATTCATGTCACTTGTGTCAGCGGGCAAACCAGAGAGGCAGCGAAGTGAAGGAATCAATCAGACACAAGTCGATCTTTGGCCATTCCCATGTCTCCCTCTTCAGTTGGATGAGATTTGTGTACAGGTCAGACTAACAATAACACACTGTCTTTAATAATCTGAGTGGCGATAGAGGATGTATAGAGTAGGGCTACGGGACAGAAGTTCATAGGTTTGCGTGTTTTATGGAATGGCCCATGTACTGGCAATGGATAAGTAAACCATATTGGTCATTCGTTGGAGGTTACTGAGGGCACAGCACATAATAATGGCTATAATGGAGTGTCTTTGGAATGGAGTGAATGAAATGGTTTGAAAGACTCAAACAATTAGTAGAGTGATTAGAATGGTTCCAGACATTTTTATGAGCCTTCCTCCCCTCAGCAGCCTTCAATGATTGTTTTAAAGGAACATGGTGATTCTGGTGAATACATTTCCAGTTATGCATTTTCAGGTTTTCCCAGGGTCTGCAGTTGTGACAGATTGACATGATGACTGATGACATAGCAGGGAGTACAGCAACCTTGTCAAAGATGGCCAAAAATGTCAGAGAGGTTCGTCTGATGGCAGTGGAGAAAGAGAGAGGACGAAGAGGACAGCAGATAGGGGGACGAAAACAGTTTGTGGTTATAGATGAGAGCCACTTTAGACACAAAAGAAAGGCATGTATTTCTTTTATAGATTTTAAGAGGCAAATCCTGCCACCACAGCTTTTTTACTTTCTTCGAACCATAGAAATGAATGAAAGTTATTTACTTCTTATTTCTACTCACCTCTTTAACTGGCCTGAATTGATGTGGTCCTTTTTTTTTTACGATAACACAGTATGGAAGGGTAGAATGACTGGTGGATGGAAAAGGAGGAAGTGGGTGTTCAGGATGTTGGGTGTGAGACATAGAGGGACACAGTCTTGGTTTTGAGAGGAGAACCAGAGGAGAACCAGAGGAGAGCTGGTTCCCCTTATTGCTCACCATGTGAGGGTGGGATCCACCATCATCAGTGATGAGTGGCGAGCTTAGACGGGCCATACCTGAGCTAGGCTACAGACTTTTTACTGTCAACCACAGTGTGTCATATGTAGATGCCCAAACCGGAGCTCATACCCCACATATAGAGAGGGCATGGAGAACCTTTAAGGAGAGGGTGTGGAGACTCAGAGGGAATCGTTCTGAGGAGTTACTGACAGACCATCTGACTGTAATCGAGTGGTATGGGTGGCTTGGAAATAAAGTACACAATGGGTCCTTAGGGAGGTTAATTCATGACATTGGGAAACTGTACGGATAGGCTTTTAGTCAGGTACAAAGTTTAAACATTGAAGTAGACATTTAATCCCTGTGAATTTAAAATGTTAATATCTCTTCCAATTTTAAGTGATGTCCCCCTCCGTCCTTATTTTTTGTGGTTTCTCATTCTTGTCTCTCAATTTCTATCTGAGACATTGGTAAGACCTCACTGGCATACAAGAATTGTATGAGTTATAGTTCTATAAATGTCAGTAGAGCATTTTGGGGTTCTCTCTGTGAGACACTGGAAAGAACTTTTGGCTTTGGCTTTCTCATCCAATGGGTTTTGAATAGGAGAAAGTAGAGAGAGCGCAAGGAGTACGCAACTGAGATCTTTCCACAGTTCAAGTACAATTGTAGAACGATCAATGGATGCTCAAAGCACTAGCCTTAGATATTGTAAGTCAGACCTAAGTTAAGACATTTTGTTAGTTGATATTATACTGTTGACTTCACATTAACTTAATGTCCATGTTTTTTGGGGGTCTCTTGTTCTTTCTGTGAGACACTGTTAAGGTCAAAGTTGCATACTACTCACATTCTCCTCACGTCCTTCTCAAAACCCATTGGAGGAGAATGTCAGAGGAAGATGCACGTTGGCTTTCTCATTTCTCTTTTGAAAAGGAGAAAGGAGAGAGAATGCAAGGAGTACAATTGAGATCTTTCCACAGATTGTTGAATATTCAAAGTGGTTTATGTGCATATTCTGGAGATGCTGTGTTTTGCATTAAAAAGTGTTCTTATACTTTCTTGTGTGGTGTATTTTGTGGCCATTTGGATATTAATAAGTCAATGGTTTATGTTAACAAAGTATATATAGTCCACACTTTAGATTAGGGGCTGCAAAATAGATTATTTATAATTAATAAATGGTTGAAAAATATCTATATTAATCATCAACTGATGTATTAGTATATGCATCCTCACATTTATAAATGCACTCATTTACAATTAATAAATAAAAAATGAATGACCAATATGAATATTTCTATAAATGTGCGCATAAAGGGTATACATTTTTTTATGACTTAAGAAATAACTCCTTTATAAATGATATATGTTAGTAGGACATTAGTAATAAAACACACAAATTGTGAATATACTGTGGATATCCACCTTATTAATGAAGGTTTATTAATTACAATTAGTGCTTATAAACTAATAATTGACCGTTCAGAGACTGCTTATTGACATTTATAAATGTAGGATTAAAGATGAATTAATGGGAAGTAGACCATGAGGGACATTAATATAAATACTTCTGTAAATATGCACATAAAGGGTGTGTCAAACCATGAATAAACCCTTATCAAATACCATATGAATAATCTTATGAGTTAAAAAAAATAATCCTTTATAAATTATTTATAAATGTTTGTAGGACTTTAGTAATAATTTACTAATTGTGATCAAACATCTTACTAATGCATGTATAAATCATTCCTAAATTCTTTAAGTTAGTTTTTATAAACGCATAACTGACTGTTCAGAGACTGCTTATTAACATTAATAAATGTAGGGACAAGGTTTAATTACTTGAATGTTAACACTTTACAAAGTGTTTACTAATGGTTTATTAAGGGACCTTAAAATAAAATGTTACCGTGGTGGTAGGCAGCCAGTGGTAGATCCCAGGGCAGCGATGGGGGAAATCACCATGTGCAGTCATTCGCATTGGGACGTGGCCCATCACACAAGATCCCATGACAATAATTGTATGCTAAGCTCCTACTCAACTGTTACAGTAAAGTGTTAAGTACTACAGACACAAAAATGAATACAGTCGTGCATGTAAGATGTTTTGGATAAAAGTCTGCAAAATTACCAAAATGTAAAACATTTAAATATCCTGAACTTGTCCTGATCTTGACATGATCTTGTCTGTTTAGAATTATAAGTTAGATCAAAATCTGATCACAGTTCCTCACTTCCTCTTGTTTACAATAAATGTGGACATAATCAAAATGCGAACAAGATCCAGACAAAGGATGCTTGTTCTAATTAGGTATGAACAGGCCTTTAGTCAACATTCAACAGCAGGGCTGGAAATGGTGGGACAAGGCACTCAGGCATTAGCTGGCAAAGGCAAACAGGACTATGGATGTATGGCATATGGATGTGACCTTCACTCTTATTGAAGAAAAAATGCTTGTTTTTACAAAGATACATTTGTGCAAAGCCTTATGATTTATTTCCTTTATGACGACTGGCAACTTTACCCACAATGTCAAAAGTAAATTTGAATTTGTGAGAACATGCTGTTAGTTTGTGATTCCATTAACCAATGCTACGAGCTATGCCATTTCCACTCAGCCATTTCTGACAAGCTTGTTTATTTTTAATAAACTACTGTAACACATAAATGAATTATTTTCCATTTCTGCTTTCGCTTGCCTTAACAAGTAAAGGTTGTTCAGGCCGAGTCAATTTGAAAGTGATCCTGCTAGTGTCACGACTGGTCATGACTTGTTGCCTTGGACAAATGTTTATCAGCTTTGTAATAGCTTTTGTTAATGTATACTGGCTTGGCTTTTTGCTCAGATTTCTTTTGGTCAAAATTGTTTGTGGATTGTTGTGAAATTATGCTTTTTTTTTTTTTAAACCTCCCATTTTGGGGTGGATGTGTAATATGTTGTTTATATGTGCAATATGTTGTTAATCTATTTGAAATCACTATCATGCCTCAGTTATCTATGAAACTCCAAGGTTCAAAGAGAATGATTTTGATGGCATAGGGCACATATTATAACAGTCAGGGGGTGAGATGCTGTGGAGTGAGAATGAACTGGGACACCATTCTGACAATTTTATAATTGATGAAATACATCTTAAAACACCTTTCTGATCCAAAAACTAGAATATTTTACAAACGAGTAATGAGTAGACTTTTGATTTAACCGCAAAGTTTCTAAATATTGCATTGTGTAAAACAAGTCTAAGGCAAACTGAGTAACTGAGACTATGATCTCAGTTAACACATTGTATCTGGTAAAATATATTATGTTATATATTAACTATAGTAATTGCTAAGTACATTGTTATCATAACAACTGATTGTAAAGTGTTACCTTTATTTCATTAGGTGAATTTGGAATAATTAACATATTATGAATTAACAGTTTACAAATTCCTTACAAATGTTTATTTACCTGGAGTTATTATGAATTGCTACCTTTTGAACACCACTCAGCTGCATACAAATTCTAACAACTTGGATCATCTGTTTACTTAGGAATTATCTCACAAGGGCAAAAAGTACATTGAAGAATTTTGAATAGAATAAAGACTTTTATCCTGTGCAATACAGATCTGCCTTTTCCCTCCTTTAGTGACACATCATTCATCATGTAGGAAATGTGTTTGGTCGTTTTAGTGTGAATGTGAGTAAGCCACAAACTCTGGAATAAGAACTGAAACAATCAATTCCATTTGCATTTTCACTTACTAAAATGGATAGCCAACAATTTATTGGTGAGGGCAATGCATTTTATTGTCAATAAAGATGATTTTTTGCTATACGTTTTATTCCTGGACTACTCTTTGTATTCTACAGGAATGGTTCTCATGTTTCTAGACTCAGCTAAAATCTGTAAAAAGTGTCTTTCCAGATGATCTATTTTTGAAATACTTAAATGCGTCGTTAGGCCTGGGCGTCTGGGGCTATAGCCCCGGGTCTTTTATGAATAGCCCCAGATTTCAAATTGAAAAAATAAAAGCCCCTGATCTATTAATCTATAATTCAGACGTGTACATCGACATTTTCCCAGTGTACATTCAAAACCCTGCATATTAAGTTGGGTCATGAACTGTGTTCGTAAAAAGTGTTATATAATGTTTACCACTGTGCATATTTATCACCAATAGGTTCTCATTACATGCCTTGCCTGGATTTTAAGTGCTTTTCTAAAAGTTGGAAACCATTAGCAACACTGGATTGTGTGAGAGACATATTTTAGCACTCTTCACCCACCAGATCTAAGTTTGGGGGCGTTACTTTTTATGGTTTTATTACACAGTCATGGTGTTTTCAATCTTTCTATTGGGGACGAAAGATTTTGTGGATTACAATTTTGATATCAGCCTTAACCACAAATGTAAAGGGGGAGTGAATTGTGTTAAATCCTATTGAAGATCAATCTATAGTACTAAATCCTATTGATGACCAATGTATTGTGTTGTATCCTGTCAGGAAGCAAGCTATTGTCTACAGTCACGCTTTGTTCTCTCCTAGATGCATCTCCCCTCCTGTGTCTATATGATCTGAATGTGATTACGTCTTGATAATTTGGCAGTCAACACTGGCAGAGGGCTATTGCTTATAAACTACAATTGTTTGTAAAACTGAATACATTAAAGTCCTTGTTTTCTGGATTCCTCACATTCTGTGATAATTTCCACCACACTATTTTAACATTGTTGTTTATAGCTAAAAATAAATTGTTGTTGGTCTCATTTTTTATTATTTTTATTTTCCCCAATATGGGTTTCGTTTCCCATGCAAATTACAATAGTTCTAGGTAAGATGATTTTACATTGAACTTGTGCCATAGGTGGAATTATGTTTGCCCTCGCTGTTACATTTGGTTTGTCTCTCAAGGGTTCAGGCTTTCAGGTTTCCTTCAACCTGTCAAGGCATCTACCATCTTGAAATTCTCTGGTTTTTCATCAACTTGTATGTGACAGGCACTCTGTGCCAAAGCTACACAGAGATGTCAGATGAACCATGAACGTCTCACATTACTGATAGAACACACGTACTTTGAAGAATGTAGAAGATTTGCCGTGACCAAGAATGGTCATTACTAAAACAAGTCAGTGTGACAGAAACTCAGAAACCTAGCGCCATTGCTTTTCCATTTCTACAACCAACATAATGTCATGTTATTAAAAGAAATATACACGGATTTACATTATACATACAAATTTGTTCTATTGTCTCTGAAGATTGTTACACAGTAATTATACATTCGGATCCATACCTTTTTTCCTACCGACTAAAGATCCAGAAGCTTCTTTAAGTGCACAGTTATCTGATGCTATAATGTTATCCTATGCAAAATAAAGACACCACAAAACAATTAAGAACATAACATCACCATGAACACCACTATAAAAAGCATCACTGCATTATTATCCCTTGCTTCTAACCAAGGAATGGGTGTTTAACAGCTGGTGTTGGTACAAAACGTCCTCTAGGTGGTAACAGCATTTATATGAATGTCAGGACGAGACAGGCAGCTTTTCTGATCTTGTCTAAATCGTGCATTAGCATTACTATCTATGCATGCACAGAGATATGTCATAAGAGTAACAGCTAACGCTAGGCTATTGTGTGAATCTGCTTTTTTGATTAGTCAGATGATGTGATAAAAACAGTAGGATCACTGGCAAGAGTGCCTCGTCACCTGTACAATACGCATTGAATGGACAACCAGTTGGTTTGAATGATAACAGTGCAAATTGAACAAACTACTGTACCAGCTATCTTGAGTAGCAGTGTTTTAAATAACGCCTTGTAGCCTGCCTGGAAATACTTATTGTCCTCCAGTGAAATCAGCCTGTGTTTACACTAATGATGTGTATTTCACAAAATGAGTGAATGGATGTCAACCATAAACATACAATAAACACGTATTTTTTCCATAAGTAGTTTAGTCGTTTTAATTTGATTTACAGCACTATACACCTGGAGATCAACATGGCCAGTCAAGATCTTTCTTCTTTTTGGACCTAGTTAGTATAGCAGTATGTTTGGGGTCATTGTCTTGCTGTATGATGAGGCCTCCAAGTGTTTGAAGCCATTTGTTTGTACTTGAGCAGATAAGGTGCTTCTAGTATTATTAATTAATACTATTCCATCATCACTGAAGACAAGTGAGTGTGTTCTAGTGGCAGACATACATGCCAAAAGCTATGTCACCCCTTTCAACATACTTTACAGACAAAGAACAATATTCCAAAATGTCCTCTTGATGTATGTTCACTTTATATTATCTCTCCCCAAAAACTTTTTTGTAGAACTTAGCAGGTTGTTTTAATACATGGCTTTCAGGGGCACTCAGTGTAAAGTATTACCAGACCAAATACTGACTAGCTTGATAGTCTTCCTAAATAGCTTAAAATATTTATGTAGGCTATCAATGACATTCATTAATTTAATATATTAATGCAATCACACGACCCATTGGCTTTTTGGCACAGGCCTATTATTGTGCTTTATCTTGCTTTGTTATGCTGTCAGAATATTGATATTACGGTCTTTTATACTGTAACACAGTGGGCGATGCATGACACTTGCAACATGGGGTTCGATTCCCATGGGTGAGCAGGGAGACGGAACATGAAAATGTAAGAGTCACAGCTGTAAGTCACCCTGGAAAAGAGCTTCTAATTAATTATATACATGGTAACAGGGTAATAATTAAATGGCTGGTCGCATAAAAAAAACAACTCTATTTAGTCATTCTTTATGATGCTAAACAGTTCATGAATATAAATACAAGGTAAAAGATGGATTCTGAAATAAGTAAGTTTATTTGAAAACGCTATATTCCCTTTTTTTTTACTCCAATGTCATGGGAGTTGTCACGTCAGTGAGTGAAAGGCAGGGTACTACTATAAATATGTGAATTGTTATGCGGACCTTTAACATGCAAATGCTGCCAATTGAATCTATGTCAAGCCTGGAGTTTAGCTTCCTGACAGCCTAATAAAAAGTCAGTGGTCAGCTGTAAGTAGACAGGCAGCCCCAGGATGAGGGACTGTGGAGGATATTCACTCAATTAGCATGACGAAGGAAATAGAAGAAAAATGTCCACTATCTTCTAAACATTAACAATACTATTCAGCCACATGGAGTCTGAATGTTAATGGGAATTCATTGTATAGGACCACATTTATATTTTTATATCTTATCCAGTGCATCTTATAGTGCCTTTTCCTACTTTTTCCTGTGAGAATTGGACCCACAACCTTGGTGTTGCAAATGCCATGGTCCAACAACTGCATCACCTGCATAACAGAAGCGGGCACTTCAACAGTGACTGCTCCAGATTTTAGGAGAAGAGGGATACGCCACATAAGTTCATGACCCCAATCAGTAATGAGGCCAGCTAATGACAAGACAATAGTGTTGTGGATGTTGGCAGCGTCCTCGCCTTTGGTATGTGGCGCTGGCAAGGTGACCTGGCTCCACTGTTACAGCACACAAACTAAACAGTATTTACAATACCCCGTATGAACTTCCTATGAATTCGAGAGCATGTATTTATTTATTACATTCTGTAATCATGTTCTGTATCGAAAGAGCAATTTCTTCATTTACGGTGTTTGATGTTTGACGAGGAGGATGATCCCAGGATTGTTTTCTTTTGCTGAAGTCCGATTTAGAGTTGATAGAATATGACTGACACTAAAAAGAAATGGTTCTGACAGGAAATAACACCTCTTATATAGAACCTCAAATAACTTTTGATTAACCCTTTGGGCTTGATTTTGAGGGTTGAAGTCTTCAAATGGTTCTTAGAGGAAAAACTGAAATAATGGAACGAGAATGGAAATAATGGAAAGTAATTCCTTAAAATACTATTTGACATTGCTCTTCATAAAACATAGGGGTTCCCCCATGGTTTCAATCAAATAACCTTTTTAGGGTGTACAGATTACTTTCCATAAAAACACAAAACAAATGTGTCATAACTCTGGTTAGCACCAAGAATCCTATCCTCACAAAAAATGTTTTAGGCTGGAAACTCCAGTAACGGAGTTACATCTCTGATTTGTTGGGCACACTGCAATATGTTTTTAAGGGTGATGACACTTTCTGATCTTGGATTAATTCCTGATACTTCAAATATTCAGATTTTACTTAGTCTTACAAAAGGTCGACACGGGTTCAGACCAGATGGACACTTGAAATTGCATGCAAATTCAAAGCAGAGAGACTCATTTCACAGGCACCTTTGAAGCTTCTGGAGAGAGGTTGATAGGATGGACACAAGCTGCACATCAGATAGCAGGCATGGATCGCTCTGTCCTGTCAAAACCCATAGGGCATAGCAGAACATAGGCCCCAAGGCACACTGCATGGTAATGACCAGCCACAGAAATCCACACTGACAGTAGTAATGCAGAAAATACAGTTCTTCACTATGAGACAGCATACCCAGACTTCTACAGGATTCTGACCTGGTGCTAGTGGGTCCAATGACTGAAATCCTCAATCTGTCAATCTCAAGTGGAGAGAAGCCATGTGAATGGGAAATAGTTTATATAACACCAATCTAGTGTCAGGGGATGAATCGGATCTGGCCAACAGACATCCAGTATCAATTCCAAAGTGCTGGAGAGGCTGAAGCACTGAAAAGGTTAACATCTTTTTCCAAGTAAAGAGCCTATTTCTAACTTTTGGAAGCGGCTTCAGGAAGACAGCATGTTTACGGATCATCCGTAATAACCCAGGAGGTCACAGCAGAATTCTTCTTGGTTCTAAGAAAACCAATATACATTATGCTTTTAGGGAAATGTTAGGCTTTGACAGAATTGCAGTCAAGTTGTTCTCAATAGAGTTTGACAATGTCTGGAATTACGACCGTGCTCCAGGTTTGCCTCGACAGGGGCACCTGAGCCGGAAAGCCATTGCATACACCAGCCACAGGCTCTCCCTGCGACCAATGAATCTGTTTGCTGCGTCCACCGCCATAGGGCAAGTGACTGTTGCATAGGCTATCTCCCAAGTGTTCAGCCCTTGGGAAAATAATATAACTTAAATGCAACAGAACTTGAAAACTGGACAACGTAACAGAGCGACATTACAAAAGAAACGCAATCCAAACAATGACCAACAACATACATGTTAAAGAAGGAACTTTAATAGGGAGGGTGAGGAGGAACAAAATGTGGGGCAATAACGATAACGAACAGGTGTCTGTGTTCCAAATGAGGGAGAGAACAGTGGGTCTCATTGGCACAGCAGGTCTGCCGTGCCAGGACGCGGCAGTGATACATTTACTTAAGTAAATACATCAGACAGAAAACACCATGTATATGTTTAACCATGTATGGGAGAACTTATGCGCAGTCCTGTACAAGCAACTCTTAGTTTCTGCTCCTTTAGGGTAACTCGTTGCCATCACATGATCGTGTCTATGATACTACCACAGTAACATACCTTTGTTATATTTATGTAATTCCCATGGCAATGAGCAGGGTACCGATCCCCCCCCACAAGGAACAAAGAACAGAACAGGTGAAGGCAGGGGTGGTGGGTGGGTGTGCACCTGTGTTACGCATGCAGGTACCCTGTATGTGCGTTTGTGTTTTTCCCCTGCTGCTTTTTCCCCAGGTGTCCTTTATGTTCCTGATTGTGCTCGTTGGTTTTAAGCTTTTCAAACAGGTGTTAAAGACCTTGACAATAATACATCATGTGTCAAACGCATATCACCCAGAGTCTCAGGGTGCACTTGAACGGTGGCATCAGACACTGAAGTCTATGCTCCGTAAATATTGTTTGGAATCCGAGAAGGATTGGGACGTTCCTCTGGTTTTGTTTGCTGTCCGTGAGACGGTATAGGAATCCCTAGGATTCAGCCCGGCTGAGCCAGTGTTTGGACACACAGTCAGAGGACCTATGAAAGTCCTTAAGGATCAGTTCTTATCAGAAGGATTGTGTGCAAAAGACAATGTGTTAGACTACGTTAGTCACTTTCGTGTGCGCCCTGTTGAAGCCAAGATCTCAGCTATTACTACTTTCCATGCACCTACTCCCAGATGAGAGCCACGCAGTTTTTTAGGAATAGTTGGCTACTACTATATTCTCTGTAAGAACTTCTCTGCGTTAGTCGCTCCACTCATGGATTTACTCTATCCAGTGAGAACATTTGTATGGTCTATAGATTGTCAAGCGGCTTTCAACACTGCCAAAGCACTCCTGTGTAGTACCCCTGTTCTTGCTGCTCTGGATTTCGAGCAACCTTTTAAACTAGAAGTAGATGCTAGTGCCAGAGGTGCTGGTGCTGTTCTGATGCAGGCGGACCAAAGTGGAGTGGGCCATCTGGTCTGTTATTTTTCTCGAAAATGTAACAAGTGTCAGACTAACTATTGAACCATTGAACAAGAAGCTCTTGCTTTGTTGTTAGCTCTGCAGTACTTCCAAGTCTATGTTGGTTCCAGTGCACAGCCAGTGATGGTGTATACGGACCATAACCCCTAAGTTGTTCTCCACCGTAGGTACAACCAGAACCAATGCCTTAATGCGTTGGGCTCTTATGGTGCAAAACTATAATTTGGAGATCGGCCACAAAAAGGGGTCTGATAATGTACTGGCAGATGCATTGTCTCGTGTTTAGAGATGTATGATTTATTTTCCATCCTGTGTGGATGCCTTTGCACGTTGAATAGTGTTCTGTATACTTTTTATGTCTTGTGTCACAAACCATAGTAGGTTTGCTTTTTTAAGGGTAGTGGGTGTTACACTTGCAGGTACCCTGTATGTGCGTTTGTGTTTTTCTCCTCCTGCCCGTTTCCCCAGGTGTCCTTTATGTTCCTGATTGTGCTCGTTGGTGTTTCCCACCTGGCAGTCATGAGTGCATCGCCTGACTGCTGAGGTGGACCAATCAGTGGACACTCCTCCTAATTGCACCAATCACATCACACATCCCCTGGTTTAAAAACCCAGTCAGTTGGTTCCCCCAGAGAGACTTGTTTTGTTTTACCCCACATGGACATAGACACTCTTGAGATACACACCCTTTTGATAGACAGACACTTTGTTCATTCATACATCACTTAGTTTAGAACATCTCACTTTGTCCTGTTTCATGTATGTATTGCTGTGGTGTTTTGTTTGGTGTTGTCTAGTCAATTGTTTACTGTTTAGTCCTTGTTCAACCTGTGTTTTTGTTTGTCCCTGTGTCCTTGGGATAAGGGTGTTCTTAGCATGTCGCCCTTGGGCATACACAACTTTGTCTAAAAACACTAGTTAGATCTGAGCGGACCACCCACTGTGTTTTTGTATTGGTTAGTAGTCAGCTAAGCTGTTCTTGAGGCAGGCAAGTTCAATTTAGGGGTGTTTGGACTATTATTTAATTTTTTGGGTCCAGCTGATCTCCTTTTCCCTAACCCCTTTACTGTGTGTTTATAATAAATGTTTTATGTTTGACGGTAGCTTTGATTGTCTGTCTAGTTCTCACTGTGCCTTTACACTGCACTAATTTGCATGAGTTTTGTTACGGGTCTCTGTACCATCCACCCTGGACTGCTAGAGCCACAAGGTTCGTAACAACCTGCTTGCAAATACAAGCTCAACTGAGTGAGAAACCTGAAGGTTATGTAAACAGGTTTCCAATTTTATGTGATAGGAGTGATCCTGCGTCAGCTGATATGTTGCTGACCAATTACCACTTGGGTTTCCAGACTGAACTGGCTACGCTAATTTGGAGGAACTTCTGTAGTCAGGCCATACTTGTACTCTTATTCAATATCATAAGTCATTTTTTACTATGTTACATTTTAACAACTCTTAGTTACCTACTGCACACAAATTTGTAACAGTAGCAAATAGGTAGGGCCACTGTTGACCTGTGACGGTGAGGTGACGGACAGCTCCGTAATCTCCCGCTCTTTTCGGTTTCCCGTTGTTCGTGAACTCACCCCGGACTCCTTCATTTGTCTTGTCTCCAATTGTCGTTCACACCAGGTCCCAATCAAGTCATTAGTATGTGTTTAAATGTTTCTCCTCTGCTCCCCTCACTGGTCTGTCCGCAAACTTTATTTGTGATTCAACAGAGTCACTTTAAATGATGGCAGGTGTGTAATGACTTCTATTTAACATGAGTTTGAATGTGATTGGTTAATTCTGAACACAGCCACATCCCCAGTTATAAGAGGGTGGGCACACCTATGCAACCAGGTTATTGTGTTTTTTATCTTTTATTTTTTCCCCCTCAAAGATTTCAGTTTGTTTTTCGATAGAATTGTTCACGTTATAGGTCACATTAAAGGTGGAATAAGTTCTGACATGATTTATCTTTGTCTCATTCTTTTACATCACAAGAACCTGTCATTTTAACAGGGGTGTGTAAACTTTTTACATCCACTGTATGTCCTGTATGTCCACTGACTAATTTTGCAGAGGTCATGTAGTTGTTTATCAGCTGGATCTTACACTTAAAATAAGACCGGAATGTAACCTCTGAGATTAAATTGTTTGAAGAAAGGCCTAAATGTTGCCATAGAGATTAAGTGCATTCACATCAATTATATTTTTCCTTCCAAGCGCTTGAATGACTGGTGTTGAAGTGGAAGCCAATATGTAGGATTACTTTTACGGTTAATTATTTGTGAATATCTGGCATCTTTTTGTTTGTAGGGAGGGGAGGGGTGGGCAGAGAATATGTAAACCGCCGGAAAATGTGTTATTCGATGAATGCACATGCACGCACATGATTCTATTTGGGTATGAACCTGAAAAACATATTAACCGCTAAGCTAATGGCCTTAGTCCAGTACTAAAATGTATATTACTAAAATGACAAGATATAGGCTTGTCACAAGAGGCAGTGAAAAGGCTGAAAAAAGCTTTAATGGAACCATCAACAGAGTATGGACTGTTTTCAGTCAGTACAAACTGCCTGAATTCTTGTTTGATCCGTTCAAGTGGAAATCTTGACCCAGGGATGCACCATAGCATCAACCAAAGCACAGGGGACAGGGGGCCAGATAACCTATTACATAAATCTGAAGTGTCCGGACTACTTCCTGGGCATTAGAACACATATACCCAACTAGTCTAAAGAAGGCCAGTTTCCTTGCTTCTTTAATCAGCAAAACAGTTTTCAACTGTGATAACATAATTGCAAAAGGATTTTGTAACGATCAGTTAGCCTTTTAAAATTATTAATTTGGTTTAGGAAACACAATGTACCATTGGAACACAGGAATTATTGCTGATAATGGGCCTCTGTATGATATTTCATACAAAATCTGCCATTTCCAGCTACAATAGTCATTAACAACATTGTCTACACTGAATTTTTGATCAATTTGATGTTATTTTGAAGGAGAAAGAAATGCTTTTCTTTTTCGAAAACAAGGAAATGTCTAGGTGATCCCAAACTTTTGAATGGTAGTGTATAATAAGAGCATACATTCATGTGAATTGATGTGAAAAATATTAAACTGTCATTATTGGAAAGTAGGATATGAATGTGTTACTGAACAAGGCTGATCAACTTTACTATTATGATAAACACTGATTAGCCATAACATTATGACCACTGACAGGTGAAGGGAATAACATTAATAATCTTGTTTTCATGGCACCTGTCAGTGGGTGGGATATTTTAGGCAGCAAGTGAACATTCTGTCCTCAAAGTTGATGTTGAAGCATGAAAAATGGACTTTGACAAGGGGCCAAATTGTGCTGGGTCAGAGCATCTCCAAATCTGAAACCTTTGTGGGGTGTTCCCGGTCTGCAGTGGTCAGTACCTATCAAAGGTGGTCCAAGAAAGAAAGAGCGGTGAACCAGCGACAAGGCTCATTGATGCATGTGGGGAGCGAGGTCTGATTCAACAGACAAGCTACTGTAGCTCAAACTGTTGAAAAAGTGAATGCTGGTACTGATAGAAAGGTGTCAGAACACACAGTGTATCGCAGTTTGTTGCGTACGGGGCTGCATAGCCGCATTCTAGTCAGGGTGCCCATGCTGACCCCGTCCACTGCCGAAAGCACCTACAATGGGCTCGTGAGCACCAGCCCTGCCACAAAGCAAAAACGGCTCAAGATCTGCTGCTAACGTCTTGGTGTCAGATACCACAGCACACCTTCAGAGGTCTGGTGGAGTCCATGCTTCGACGGGTCAGGGCTTTTTTGGCAGCAAAACGGGGACCTACGCAATATTAGGCAGGTGGTCATAATGTTATGGCTGATGGGTGTATTATATCCTTTAGTTGCAGATACAGAACATGTTAGATGTGTACAGTGCTGGGACGAAGAAAATAGGAAAGTGGAAATGTGTAGCCCTCATTCGCCCATGTCAAATAACATCCCACACGCCAGACTAGCACTCAGTATGTAACATACATAACACATGTAACTTATTCCAAATGTTCTTTTATATTTATCATCTTAGAGAAAACAGCAGTGGAGGGTGAGAGATAGCATGACAATCCCCCGAAGTACACAGCCAAGAGAGCACTGTGAATGTCCTTAAGTGGCCCAGCCAAAACCTGGTCTTGAACCTAGTCGACCATCGGTGGGGATACCTGAACATCACAGTTCACTGACACCCCATACGATCTGGCATTTTAAGAGGATCTACAGGGAAAGATGTGAGAAACTGCCTAAACCCAGGTGTGCAAAGCTGGTAAAGGCATACTAAGGGAGACCCTAAGCTGACTGCTGCCTTAAATGCTTCTACAAAGTACTGAATTAAGGGTCCGAACACTTATGTGAAATAAATAGACAAATAAATTGGGCACGAACATCTGTACACTTGATATCGCTTTAACAATAGGGGCCATTGTGTGTAGACTTATGGCAAAAGCAATGTATGTAATCAATAATATAAGTCTGTAGCATGAGAAAATGTGAAAAAGTTGAAGGGATTTTAATACTTTAAAGCACTTTATACCCTCTATGTTTAAAATTTTAAAGTGTCAGATTAATTATTAAAATGTATTGAACTGATAATCGGGCAAATGTTAGAATCCTAAAATTGTGCACGGTGTAAGAGACAAGCCTGTGGGAAAAAGTCGGGTACAATTGTCATGCTCATTCTTTGTTGTAATTACTCAATGGAGTGGTATTTTATAAGATTTCTAACAGTTGGAACTGTTGTACCCCGCCGTGACGTGAACATGGTTAAGACAAAAATAGCTAAAATGTTCTAATGCTCTAAAGGTAAATAAACACAATAATGGTAAAAAAAAAAAAATATATATATATATATATATGTGTGTGTGTGTGTGTGTGTGTCACTGGATGCGCGAGGCCTACATCAAGCATCTATCTCCATCACTCTCTCTCACCTTATCTCGCTCTCCCAGTGTGGATACTAAACCATTCACACTGCACGAGCTGTAGAGCAGCGGTAGAGATTTCCTCTTTGAATTGCTGCAGCCGGTGTGAATCGTTTTCTCAGACTCGCAGCTTACCTGCTTTCTAAATTAACATCCTCACAAACCGCGAGCTTTTGCATTTGTTCTCTAATACCATCTAGTCCATAATGGTAACTGCAGTTCTTGCTCTACAGTTTTTACGCGTTGGAACCTTGGGGGGAAAACTAAAACTTCTGCTTTCTCGTGTTTTTTATTGCCGTTACAGTTAAATATCATGCGAGCTTATGTTGCTTGGATCCTCTTGTATGGAGTTACAGGTATGTTAGTCCTAATTGTGTGTTTATACCAGTTTGTTAACTGACGGGCTATTTACCGATATTGTTTGCTGCTTTGTCTATATTCACAAGTCCAATTCTTAGACTTGTAATAATGTTCATGCAGTCGACATTGCACTAGTTGCAGTTATATGCAAGCTATATTGTTGCTCTGGCTAGCTAATTTGAAATGCGCTATTACGAATTATAAAACAAAACTTAGAACCCATCAATTATGACAGGTGTTCTCAATCGTTTAGGTTAAGAACCCCTGTTGTGGTAGCCAATTCAACAGGGACCCCCGCATATCCAGAAAACAACTTAAGGGAGATTAAAAAAATAGCATTTTACGTGACGAACCAAATCCTTGGCACTTGGAAAGTGGCGAGTTGAATCCGTAGTGACTTACAGTTAGTGGCAGGTAAGAGATCCACATTACAGCCTCAAAAGTTTTTCTATGGATCCTTTTGCCAAAATACACAAAAGAACCAGACCCCTCTCAAAATGCCTGTTGTAATTTCTTGCTTTTTAAGTCATAATTATAAAATTGTCATTGTGTATTACTTCTGTGCGGTTTTCACAAGTGTGGTACATCTTCATAGCTCATAGTACAAAACTCAAAACAGACAATTGAAAATGCATTTTCTTTTATATAGGAAGCATCATTTCAATTAAGTACAACCCCACAGTAGAAATCCTATGAAACCTTTTCATCAGAAATGCACGTTTCGCATTGCAGACGTCATAGTGCAAAGTAATTGCCTTCCACATTCCAATTTAATAACGTTCTCTTTTGTCTTGTAAAAATTAATTTCTCTCTTAATTGGAATGCTCTTTTGAGACAGTTGCGTAGCCAGTTGACAAACGTGTGAGATAGTAAACTTAGTCATTTATAAATTCCGAAAATTATATAATGAAACTATTTTCAGTGGCAACCTAAACATTTTGACACTATTGTCATGATAGCCCCTGATCGCTCTCAGGTTTTGACTGAAAAGTACATTTGAAAAAATCTCATATTGTAAGATCTAACACATCTAATACATGTACAGGAATACATGTATAGGAATACATTATCTAATACATGTATAGTAATTGAAGAATGGATTTTTTGGATGTTTCACTTAGAAATAGTCTTTCACTTAAAATAATATTTTGGCACAATGCTCGGTGGAGTACTTGATTACATCCCATATTCATGGTATCTTGGCGGAATTCTAACAACCTCTGAGATGCATGCCTTAATGCTATTTACTAATATAATTAACAGAAAAATATTATTATATTCTAATGCTGTTGTATACAGTCTGAAAAAACTTGGCTTTTGCAAAGTGAGTTCTCAATTTTTCTTTTGTTATTCCATGTGGAGTCAATCTCATAACTCTGGAGTTATCAAACGAATAGTTCCATGCTCTTATGAACTGAGCTAAACAGGATCATCTCTACATTCATTTAGTATTGGGTACTAACGAAATGCATGTGAAAGTTAATACAAATGAAGTTACTGTCGTAAATATACAGTATATACAGTACGAGTCAAAGGTTTGGATGCACTTAACTCTTCAAGTGAACTGGTAAGCGTTTCTAAATGTTTAACTGGTACTGTATATTTCATCAAGTTTACAGTAATATTTGTGTAATGCCAATGGCCAACCTGAGAAGATCTCACTGGCTCTTGGGTATTCAGTTGCCCTACTGAATGTCCAACTGTTTGAACTAATAGGTAACCTCCAGAACATTTACACCTGGCCAGCTGACAGGAATATAGACTGTAATGAGTTCATACTGCTTTGTAGAAGTATGCGTTCTCAACATCTCCTTTTTGTGATAGGAGTGTGTGTGTGTGTGTGTGTGGGGGGGGGATTATTACGCAGCATTTCAAAATCTCAAAAAAAAAAAAAATGAGATCTTGGAAAATACCTGAATGCTTTTATAATGTTTTGTTACAGAATTACCAAATAATTGTGGAAATAGTAGAAAAAGTAATACCAAAATAACCACTGGCTAACCAACAAATCCATAATAGTTGAGTAGAGGGTAAATGGGCCAGACGACTCCCAGGAGACATTTCAATTTCACGGTAGCATAATATGGACATGTTGAATGATGGGCAGGAATTTGTCCAATGGAATGGGTCTAACTTAGGCAATTTATTTTCAAATAACAACTTGTGATGAACAAATTTAGGTCTGGCAAAACCCCTGATGAGGTATTAATGTAAAAGTTGCATTCACTAAGAGTGAAATCTGGACTGCATTCAGTACCATAATGCAGTGGTTGTCCGCCGAGGTGCTGCAGGGGTCCACTGCAAGTTCTCAGAACAACAATATACAGTCCAGTGTAACTCCTCAATATGCAAATTATCACCAAATAAAATGAAGTTGGTTACACACACACACACACACACACACACACAGTGTTTTCCTGCTAAGTGGCTGCTTTCCCTCCTGCATGAAGTGATGTGGGAGAGACGATGATTTACCACGAGCTTGGGAACGGTATTTTCAGTCGTATTAATAATGCCCAGTATTTTCCCACGATGTGGAAGGGAGTCCTGTCGTCATTGGTCCTCTTTCGTTTGTAAAGATCTATTGGCCCAGAAACCATCTGATGCCGGAGATACTGTACATGTTGTGACTTACAGTTCCCTCCATAAGTAAAGGGATGGAACAGTTGATTTTGGCTGTACACTCGAGGCATATTTAAATACGATCAAAAGGTAAATTTGAGGCTAAAGTACAGACGGTCACCTTTTATTTCTGTCCGTTTCAATACATACATTTTTTACCAACTAAGAACAACATCATTTTTAGAGTTCCCATTTTATCTGAGTATTTATTTTATATAAGTATTGGGACATGTGCTCACAGGTGGTTGTAATTGATTAGGTGCTTCCTGTTGTATTGATTGTTTACTCACAACCTACAAAATGCTGGGGAGGAAGTGTCACAATCTACATTTCGCTGAGGAATTAGAAATGCTACACTGTTTAGGTGCAAACCTCTGAAAACAAAAACAGAGTAGCCAGATAAAAATGTCCTAAGAAGTACTGAGATCAGCCAGTACAGTTTTGGAACAGAGTTAATTAGACAGATAAGATGAAGGGGAACCTTTATTAAAGTGATTGCAGGGTAAAAAAAGCATAGGATCCAATGCCTACCACCTCATTTGTGAAGCATGGTGGATCATGGCATGGGCATGCATGGCTGTTTTAGACTGACCTAAAGATCGGCCAAGTCAATCTCCTGATTTAAACCTGACTGGACGTGCATGTCACTTGCTGCAGAGCAGACTGAAGTCAGAAGCTCATAACAGGCAACAGGTCAAAATGGCTACTAGCTTTTAGACTTCTTAAATTTGCTTTAAGTTGAATTGTCCCAAAACCTATATTTGCATAAAATGGGTGGATGGAACTGTGTAAGTGCTGTTATTCTTAGTTGGTGAAACATATACACTGACGGGCCAAAACATGACCACTCACAGGTGAAGCAGTAACACTGATCATCTCCTAACAAGGACACATGTCAAGGTCTGGGTAGATGGCAAGCGAACAATCAGTTCTCGTAGTCATTGTGTTGGATACAGAAAAAATGTGCAGGAGTAAAGACTTAAGCGACTTTGACAAGGGCCAAATTGTCATAGCCAGGTGACTGGGTCAGAGCACCTCTGAAACAGCAGCACCTTTGGGGGGCTCCCGCTCAGCAGTGGTGATTAACCAACAACAGTGGTTTGAGGAGGGACAGAAAATGTTAAAGATGGGTATGGGCGGAATATGTCACAGCACACAGTACATCGTTCCCTGCTGCGTAGCCGCAGGCCGGTCAGAGAGCCCATAATGACAGACCGGCAGACCGGTCGAAAGCACCCACAATGGGCATGCGAGCATCAAAACTGGATCTTGGAGAAGTGGAAGAAGGTTGCGTTTTCCGATGAGTCTTGTTTTCCTTTACATCACGTGGACGGCCGTGTACTTGGGGAAGTGGTGAGACCAGGATGCACTGTGGGAAGACGACAATCCGGTAAAGGTGTGTCATGCACTGGGCAAAGTTCTGCTGGAAGACCCAGGCACTCATGTGGATGTCAAGTTTGACACTTGCCACCTACCTACACAGACCAGGTACACGCCTTCATGGCAACGGTGTTCCCTGATGACAGTGGCCTCATAACACACCCTGCCACACGGCACACATTGTTCAGGAACAGTTTGAGGAACACGATGAAGAGTCCAAGGTGTTGCACTAGGGTCATTTCCCCAGATCTCAATCCCATTGAGCATCTGTGGGATGTGCTGGACCAACAGGTCTGATCCAGGGCGGCTCCACCTCGCAACTTGAAAGATCTGCTGCTAATGCATTTATGCCAGATACCACAGGACACCTTCAGGGCTCTTGTAGAGTCCATGACTCGGCAGGTTGGCGTTGTTTTGGCGACACACAGAGGACCAATAACATATTAGGCAGGTGTTCATAATGTTTTGGCCCATCAGTGTATAATGCAGTGCATGAAAATACCATTTTATAATTTTTTTAATTGATTATCGTACTCCTTAGTGATGGCTGAAAATGTCACGACCCACTGGGTTACACAGTATGTTCAGACTCATTAGGGGCTGCTACCTTGAAAGGTAACTTGTAACTTTTTTTTTATTGTGAATTGTAAACTGCTGAAGAAAATTCTTGTTAATCTCAAGGAAACTCTCGTAATGGGAATCGGTTCAAAATTGGGTCAGGCCTACAGCTGAGTAAGTGAGGAGTGAATGTAGCGTAAGGAGTTGTGTGAGACAAGAGAGAGAAGCATTTTTAGTTCATGCCATACTTTAGGAAACTCTGTGTCCGATGCAGTTATCTTTTTTCTCCTTCGGAATATGACAGTGACTACCTTGATATTATTTATAATAGCCCTGACACACACAGCATCATTGTCATATATGAAATCATGAAATCAGATGAGCTCCAATGAATTTAAAATATATACAAATATTATGGAGTAGGAATAAGATCAATCTACTACAGTAACCCAACTGACAAGCCAGCCCTGTTGATGCAGTGTAAAGTTGCTCTTTAACTCCAGTGCTGGAAGTGGTCCACATTGACAGATGGACAGTGAAACTGACCAACATCAGTTGACCTAAATAACTTTTCCATAGGGCTATTTGGGTCAATGAGAAAACACTTTCTTCCCCAATCTTGTTCTTGAATCTGCATGTATTTTGTATACAGATCAAGGCAGATCCTCATTGTTGTTACAGATTCACCAGAGCCCCCCCCCCCCCCCCCCCCCCCCATTGTCACAAAACCATTACATTTTGCGTTATTTTAAGCGTTGTTTATCATCAACATTACTCAGCCATCCTTTTTATGCATTTGATCTGGAACTGCTATTTAACAGCTGCCATAGGATCTGTGGAGTGTACTAGGGTAGACTTATATGATTTGTCTGTCACAAAATTCAGCTGTCTTGTAGGTGTATTGCATGTTACTTGTGCTGTCAAAAATCTAACTCTTCATTGAATGAATGCAGATGTGCCACTTGGTGGCTAATTCAGTGGCACATTTTCATTTGTGCCAATTATATACTTATTTGAAACACAAAATAAATAATTTGATTTATAAAATATTGAATCAGTCATCTTCAGATTTCATTGGTCCTTCAGTGGAGTTTGACTTGCGTTAAAGGAAGACATTCTAGAAAATACATTGCCGTGAATATATACCTTGGTACAAGGTGACAGTTCATACAGATTTTGATCGAAATGTCGACAATAGTTTTCTCGCTTTATTTATTCATAGAAAATGCCCCTGGTAGACTTTATTCAGCCAGTGTTAATGTTGTCAATGTGAACCAAGGCAGGAAATATCAGTCAACATCCTGGTCGCCCCGACGAAAGATTCATCAACAAAAGAAAATACAGACTAGAAGTATTCAGGATTTGTTTGTTGAATGCAGACTCAACACGTGATTTGAGATTCGTTTTCGATATTTATGGGGCAATACATTTGGCGTATGCTCACTGAGTGAGATTGAGATTTTAATAATAGATGATGTAATGAGGGAAGTGAGGAGTAGGAGCAGGTCTCTGGAGAATCTCACGAGAAGGGAGGAAGGGAAGAGATTCAGGGCTGTTAGGTTGTGGGGCAACCGGGAAAAGCTAGCCTGAGAATTTTATCTGTAGAGAGCAAGGAAAAAGCGGCTCATGTATAGACAATTTTGGTGTGTGAGGCAGCAGAAGGTGACCAAGTGGGCTAAATAAGGTGCGATCAACCTTTTGTTTACAGGGTCTGAGTTCACCAGTCTGGTAGAATTTCAAATGCAATGCAATGAATTAATTAGAAAATAGAGTGTTGTGAAAAATAAGAGGTGTAGCGACATGTGAGCATGTGCAGAGGGAGCACTGTGAGTGTGCTCTGCTAATGGACATTCAATTTTACATGAAGCTCCTTTTAATCAGTTTTGGCCAATCATAAGCATGCATGCCTTAGCAATAATATGTAATGCAATCACCTCAGTGGGTGATAATGTCATTCAGTGGCATGGTCAAGCTGAGGTAGTCCGCACTTAGTGCAAGGAAAGTGTGGCGTCTGAGCATGTGAAGAAGGCCGACTGCCAATGGACATTCAATTTCACATGCAGCTACTTTTAATCTGTTTTGGCCAATTATAAGCATGCATGCGGCAACATAAAAATATTACTAAATGTGTAATGCAATCATCTCACTGTTTGATAATGTCTTCCAGTGGCATTGTCATACTGAGCTAGCCTATATTGTTAAGAAGGACAAAAATGCAGTGGAACTAATACATTACTTTAATTGAAACTGTGTTTTACTAAATGACTAGTTGGAAAATGGGTAGAAGTTTCGTTTGTTGGTTCAAAATGTATTGCTAACATGTCGTATAGTCATCATGCTTTAGTCTTTTTCTGTGTTGGTTGGGTGTCTGCGAGCTTAACCTAAAAAGTCAGCAAGAGCCTGTCCTTAAACATTCTGAATCTGCTGACTTTTTGGTAAAGTGAGCAGTGTGAAAAGAAGCATAAAACTGTGTTCCGAGGACGCATCTATCGATCTTCGGTTTTATTAGGCCTGTTTTGAGGTGAGAAAAGGTTAGAGCTACAGTTGAATATCCCTTGATTTCTAGAGAAAAGGGAAAGGTTTAATCAGGCAGTATTTTAGTCACTACAGATAACATTCATAATAAATTAATTAATAGAAAATTACTATTCCCAAAGGAAATATTATGAGCTTGTAGCATCATGCCTCGAGGCAGTAATCACTGTGAAAGTTGCTTCAACAAAGTACTGAGTGAAGGGGTCTCAATACTTATGGACATTTTATTGCTGATGTTTTTTTTAATTAATTCCAAAGAAAGGTTTGTGCTGGTTTGTTATGCGGTATTCAGTTCAGACTGATGAGGATTCCATTTTAGCATAAGGCTGTAAAGTAACAAAATGTGGAAAATTAGGGATCAGAATAATTTTTATGTTGTGCAATGAATGGTGTCGTATGTTTACCTGTCGTATGTTTACCTGTCGTATGTTTACCTGTCGTATGTTTACCTGTCGTATGTTTACCTGTCGTATGTTTACCTGTCGTATGTTTACCTGTCGTATGTTAATTTGGTTGTTCTGAGATGGAGGGGTAAACATTTTTGAGGTGTATCCTTAGTAACGTGATCCAAAGTGCTGGTAGAGACAATTAAGATATGTTAGCATGATCCAACATGTGATTCCAGGTGTCAGAGAAGTCTAAACGTCCACATGTCATCAAATTTGACCCAATGGTGAAAAGGTAAACTTTGTAGCCAATGTATCCCATGACATCTAGACATTTCCCTTGTTTTCTATGAGGTACTCATCTGTAATATATCTGAGAGGAAAAAGCTCTCCTCTGACCCAATAGATACAATCAGTTATTTCATGTGAATGCTTGAAATTGAAGCATTACATGGATCACCACAGTTGACCCCTGTTCAGAGACAGATTGCTTTGTGCGTTCACCTTGTCATGTGCTGCTACAGTATGTGACATCCTTAAATGTCTCAAAAGATTGTGAGAAAATATTTGTACTCTTAACCGTTCCATCTTGACTGCCATTTACCTTCTTTCGAATGAACAGGACTGCTAGGACGCTGAGGTCAGATGCAATGTTCTGGGATGGAGAGTCAGCACAGATAGACTGGAGGGAAGTTCTAGTGGTTTTCTAAGTGGTTATATTTGGGGACATTGCCTGCTTGGAACCATGCAGTTTCATTGACAAGATTTTGTAACATCATCACGTTATAAAGCTTACACGCTCTGGCCCTGAATTTTTTCTCTAATGGATTTTTATTTCTTCATTACTAGTGATACAGTGATGAAAAAGTATGTACACCCCCTGGAAGGTTGTCCTTTTTTTGGATAAATGGATATTTAAGCTAAACTTCCACCACATTCATTGATAAAGGTAGACAAATTTAACAAATACATTTTTTTACACTATTTATGCAATTAAAATCAACAGAAATCCAGATTCCCAATACAGATAAGAATAAGGAAAACCCTAGCTTCAAAAGCTGGTGTTTAGCCCTTTCAGCTAAAATAACTTCAGGCAGCCGTTTCTTGTATCTGCCTAGCAGTTTCTTTAATTTAACGGGGAGGAATTTTTGCTCACTATTTATTAGGGATGTCACGATACCAGAAATTTTGAAAGTTGATAACAGTAACAGTGAAATTCCACGATTCTCGATTCCCAATTCGATACCGCAGTAAAAAAAAAAGTTTAAAAACCCATGTACATCAACATACACTCCTTTAATAAAACATTTGAGCATTACAAAAAACAACAACAGTAACATGTAGCCTTCAAGTAATAAATAAAAGAAACAACTACTAACATTACAAAAAATAACAGCGGCATGTACAGTTGTGCTCAAACGTTTGCATACCCTTGGAGAATTGGTAATATATGTACCATTTGTAAAGAAAACATGAGTGAGCAGGGAAAACACATCTTTTATTTCTTATGGGATTTACATGCAATTGTAGGTCATAACAGAATGGCACAATCATAAAACAAAACATGGCAACAAAGAAAAAAATTAACTGACCCTTATTCAAAAGTCTGCATACCCTTAGTTCTTAACACTGTGTATTGCCCCCTTTAGCATCAATGACAGCATGCAGTCTTTTGTAATAGTTGTCTATTCTGTTCACTATAGGCCTTTTTGACCCCAAGCATAGCGTTTATTTTGGTCTTGTTTCAAGGCAGCTTTTTGTTGTAGACTGTGTAGGCTGTGCTATGTAGACTGCTAGTGGTTTGGAATTTTCTACGTTTGTGATGAGCTTTCAGACTGTGGAAGGCTAGACTCTACGAAGTAGCTTTTTTCAATAATTGGTACCTGTTTTTGTGCACCTGATTCTAGTTTTAGACATTTTATGTGATGGTAAACTTATGGGTGTACCAACTTTTTCTACATTAGGAAAATTTTTGTTGTTATTTTAATTGCATAAACAGTTTCAAAGTATTTTTTGTTTTCTGTGATTTGTTTAATTCGGTTAGCTTTATCATTTAAGTAGGTAGGACCGACTGAGTAACTAAAATATCCATGTGTTCTAATAGGTAAAAAAAGAAAATTGTCCAGCAGGTGTACTTACTTTTTCACGTCTGAAAACAAAAAAGTAAGTCATTTTTAAGGAAACATTTCCCATACTTCAGATTTTTTTTATCCACTGATGGATTATTATCAACTATAATAAACTGTGTATAAAAGTTTTATTATCTCTAGTTATTATGAAGTGTATAAACACTTTGTTATCGGTAGTTATTATAAAGTGTATAAACCCTTTGTTATCGGTAGTTATTATGAATTGTATAAACACTTTGTTATCGGTAGTTTTTATAAAGCATATAAACCCTTTGTTAACGCTAGTTATTAGAAATTGTATAGACACTTTGTTATCGTTAGTTATTATAAATTATATAAATGCATTGTTATGGTTAGTTATTATGAAGCGTATAAACGCTTTCTAATTGGTAGTTATTATAGAGTGCTAGCTAAAATCTTGTTTAGAATAGGCTGTATGAAAATACTTTTATAGATAACATGTCATGGAGGGTTTTACACAACAAAAACATTAGAAAAGGGGAATTTGTCCACTCTCCTATAAAATCTTCTAAAATATATGCAAATTGAATGGACGTACAGTATGGACACACTTAGCTTCTATGGATGGTCTTTCATGTTGAATGCTCAACGACACCTGACTTGAATAATGTGTGCCGATAGTATAGCCCAGGTTAAAATTGGTGTTGATCTTTCAAATAAGCTTTGGTGATTAAGCAGTCTCACAAGTAAAACCCTTTATTGACAGTCTTGATTAGGCTGCTTGCACAATGAAGCAGCCTTTACTGAGAGGAGGGAAGGCTATAGTGCTTTTTCACTTGAAAAAAAATAAATCCATTCACTTTCTGTATTAATATTTTACAGGCACCAAAAGCCCATTACTCTTGTTAAGTGCAATTAAAGGATGTGCACATGTCTCGGCTGGATGTAAGCTGCGCAAGCAAGCCAATAGAAGACATGTAAATTACCAAACCTGTACAACTGTTTGAAATAAGCTGCATTCCAAGACTTATGCGATTAAAAAAATATATTTTAAACTTGACGTATAATATCTTGTTTATATGTGCATAATCTATAAGTGAAATCACTATCATACCTCAGTTAGCCATGAAATTCCAAATTTAGCAAGTGGCTTTGAACACTGGGGACACATATCAACAGACTTCCGCATAGTTAATACCTTATTTTCAGGGCCCCGTTCTGACTCAGTTCAGACACTTTCACAACCAGTGACCAAAATCACTCACTGCATCTTCCAACAGGTTGAAATGGCAAACTAATGCCAGTCAGATGTGGAACCCATTGTTACAAGATGTGTAAAATTAGTATATAGCTCTGTGTGCCATTGTGTTCATTTAGTTGATTACAAAGAGTTAAATGAGTTTTTTCGCCACTCTTCCAAAAAGGCCACTTTTGTGAAAAACCCAGGCTATTGTTGCAGTACACAGAGCTTCTCCCTCATTGGCCTCCCTGAATACTGCCCTTGCCGCTTCACTTTTTGAGGATGGCCTGTTCTAGACAGATTCACAGTTGTTCCATATTCTTTCTTAACAGTGTTAGGGGGGATATTCAATGTCATGGGCATTATCTTATATTCTACCCCTGATTGGTGCTTTTGAAGAATTTATATTCTGGATTTGAAAGTGTTTTCATCATCATGAGTTTTTGTTTTTGAATTACATTAACCAAATGTATGTGAAACACCTTAATTGCACGCAGGTAGATTCTATACACCTAATTACATGATTTATAATGTAAAGCAGAAGGACAGCAGTTCTCCTTAGAGTCTTTGTGGCTATAGATTTTCTGCCTGTGACTCTATCATATGTGACAGGGTGTGTATTTATAACCTCTGATGGATGGTTAGAATAATCCTTCTCCTGATACTGTTACACAACATCAGTCCCTCCTTGATGGAGTTTGTGAGAAGTGAATTTCTCAGAGCAAGTGTGAAATTAGGTCTCTCATGTCCCAGTTGTGATGAGGTTTCTCAGATCCTAAATATGTTCAAACATTTATAATTGTCTGGACCAATAAACACATGGGGGGTGTTGCATGGATGTCTGTGATGTTTGTGTGGATGTCTTCTGGCCACCAGATTTTCTAATGATCTGGTAACTGGGTAAAACTCTAGATTTATGTGGAATGACGTAATCAGTTAGTTGTAAAAAATTTAAAGATGGGCTGTGATGAGACCACAGATTTTCTAATTAAGTCAAATGGTTTAAAAAAAAAAAGTACTGTTTGTTCTTGTTTATAGGAGAAATGTTTTAAAGCATTTCCTATAGCCTGCACAGATTTAGCAACATGAATGTACAGGACCATTCACAGGGTTGGACCTGATTCATGCAAGTGCTGAGCTTGCATTAGGTAGGTCACATTTTGTAGTCTTTCCCATTGAATCTCTAGGCCGGATTAAACTACACTGATGAGCCAAAACATTATGACCACCTGCCACAAAACACTGCCGATCTGCCGAGACATGGACTCTACAAGACCCCTGAATGTGTCACCAAGACATTAGCGTCAGATCCTTCAAGTCCTGCAAGTTGCGAGGTGGAGCCGCCGTGGATCGGACTTGTCGGTCCAGCACATCCAAAGATGATAAATCAGATTGAGATCTGAGGAATTTGGAGGCCAGGGCAACACCTTGAACTCTTCATCATATTCCTCAAACCATTCCCGAACAATGTGTGCAGTGTGGCAGGGCCTTGCTGAATGAGGCCTGTGCCATCAGGGAATACAATTGCCATGAAGGGGTGAGTGCCCGGACCCAGGGTTTCGCAGCTGAACTTTGCCCAGGGCATCACACTCCCTCCACAGGGTTGTCTTCTTGCCACAGTGCATCCTGGTCTCATCGCTTCCCCAGATAAACGGCGCACACATATACGTCCGTCCACGCGATGCAATAGAAAGGCGGGACTCATCAGACCAGGCGACCTTCTTCCACTACTTCAAGATCCAGTTCCGACACTCATGTAGGTGGTGGACAGGGGTCATCATGGGCGCTCTGACCCGTCGGCTACGCAGCCCCATATGCAGCAGGGTGCGATGCACTGAGTGTTGTGACACATTCCTCCCGTAACCATCTTTAACATTTTCTGTGACAGTAGACCTTCTGTTGTTTCGGACCAGACAGGATAGTCTTTGTTGCCCTCGCGCATCAATGAGCCTTGGGCGCCCAACGCCTTGTCCCCAGGTTTGTAGTTTGTCCCTCGTTGGACCACTGTCAGTAGGTACTCACCACTGCTGATCGGGAGCATGCTCTGACCCAGTCATCTGGCCATAAAAATGTGGCCCTTATCAGAGTCACTCAGGTCTTTGCTCCTGCACATTTCTCCTGCATCCAACATGTTGACTCTGAGAATTGATTGTTCTAATCTACCCAGACCTTAACATGTGCCCTTGTTTGGAGATGATCAATGTTAGCTTCACCTGTGAGTGGTCATAATGGTTTGGCTCATTGGCTCGCAGGTGTGTTTAGAGGTTGATTCCAGGTATACATTTTGGATTAAAACATCTAAAAAAGTAGTTGAGTTTGAATATGTTCTAATTTCATCCCATTAACATCTTCTCAAAAAACAAATGGGCCTTAACATTACCACTCTGTTTGCACTGCTCACTGGGACATATACTGTGTAGCTGATCTTTTTAGCATTTTTTTAAATTATTGTCCAATGGCTAATGTGTAAGCAGTCGTAAGCTGCTTTGATTCTTTAGAGTTTTTGCTAGGTATGGTCTGGAGTGATGTGTTATCACTGTTTGTGTCTTGCACCCAGCCAGGAAGACATGCAATTTCCATGAATCTGATTGGTCTGGACAGGCACAGACCGTGAGCGAAGAACACAGGAATTGTGCATGAGTTGACAATCCATTATACATGTCATTGTAAAAGCGTGCTGCTCTCACATTCCACTCAATGCACTAGATATACTTATAATCTATACTCTAGGTCAGGAGTGTTCAACCCTGGCCCTCCAACCCAGTTCCAGTCCATTTTGTATGTCATAAATCCATTGGTCAAAATCAGTTCTCTACAGCATCTTTATTTGATAGATTATGCCAACCCTCTCATCAGTCCGCACTCATGCAGTCCTGCCCTAACCCCAAAGCAGATCAAAGTGGTAATAGGCTGATATATGAATCAGATGTGCCAGACCCAGGTAAGACTGAAATCACACACTGGTCTAATGGAACTTCTTGGAAGAAGCCAGCTGAAAATGTTTGATCTCATGTCAAGCATGGTGCCAATTTATTGGCAATATCTCATGTACATAATGTAGGCATTCAGACACTTTGCCATAACACCCTAAATTGGACATGATTTAGAAAGGCACACACCTGTCCAAGGATCTCTCCGTAGAGCTAAGAGATTTGGGAATTTTGTCTAGGCATTCATTTGGGAAAATTGCTGAAGCATTGAAGGTTTTTTTTGAAAGCTTAGTGGGCTACAGCACTGTGAAATGGAAGAAGTTTGGAACCACCAAGGAGGAGAACTGCTGTCCTTCTACTTTACATTATAAATCATGTAATTAGGTGTATACAATCTACCTACGTGCAATTAAGGTGTTTCACATATTTTAAGCTTCAGAGATTCACTGCAGAGATGGGAGAATCTTCCAGAAGAATCGTCTCTATAGTACTTAATCATACATAACCTCAGACTGGGGTGAGGATTTATTTTTCAGCACCACAATAACCTGAAGCTCACAGCCAAGTCTGTGAATGACCTTGAGTGGCCCATCCAAAGGCTGGAGTTAAATCCCATTTTGCTTTGTCATTGTGGGGTATTGTGTGCAGATTTATGGCAAAAAAAATAAAAATAAGAATAAGAATCAATCAATTACATATTAAGCATATGTGGTGTGAAGAGGTATGAGTATTTTCCAAAGACACTGTACCTGTATGCCAATTTAAAAATTGTTAACCCATCTTGAAATTTCCAAGGCTCCCCACCTACGAGAGACAAGTACTTTGACACTGACAGAGCTCTTACATTTTCAGCAGGAACTTCTTTCAACATCTCGGAGGAGAAGACTAACTGCCCCCTTGGCTATTTTCCTTGTGGCAACATGAGCGTGTGCCTTCCCCAGCTGCTGCACTGTAACGGTGTGAATGACTGTGGTAATGAAGCAGATGAGGAAAACTGTGGTGAGTAGGTATACATTTCAATATATTCTTTATTTTTATTTTTATTGAATGGTTTTTTTTTTTTTTCATGTCGAACAGTGTTGTGGGTGATGTGTGGAATTACAGTAATATTGTTTCACAAGTACTTTTTAAATACAATTACTTTAAGTACAGCACCCATTTTAGGAGTAATATTACAGTTAATGATCAAAGATGTTTTTACTACGTTACTTTTTGCCATAAACTTTTGCAAACATAATCTCGAGTTTATTGAAAAAAAAAAAGACCCAGTAATGGTCTCAATTAAATGCTGCAATCAGTGGAAAGAAAATAAAGATTTCAGCCAAATGTTTCTAGGTAGGCAATTTACAAATAGGGTAACAGAACTTTTAACCACACATGTTTATTTAGGATGACATATCCTCTGGCTCCATAATGGCATATGTAAATTAAATGATGCAAGATGAATACGTTTTTTAAATTGGAATAACCAATGCGGATCTTCCCAGTGAATAATTTGATGTTTTGTCATATTTTTGGTATTTTGTTAGAAAACAGCAATCCTCTTTGTGTTAGTGATCATCCAAGTATTTTCTGCCATGTTTAGAAATCCTTACAATAATGTCAAGCTCCATTTTCAATGTCTCCTCGTATAGGTCACATGTCTGTGTGTATGTGTATATGATGGATTCAGGGGCTGCATGCCTAATAATTCAGCCCTTCTGGCTGTTTATACATTTTTGCTGACTCCCCTTCTGTGCTGACATTCATCAGCCATGCCTATATACCAGCTACCTCCCCTTGTTATTATGGGCTGTGTTACTCCATACTGTCCAGACCTAAAGCTGAGACCCATTGACCTTAACAATGGTCTGACCCATTATAGCTAATAGCTATGAGTTTAGGTTTTGTTTGCCACGTTTATCAGATGGGTAACAATGTGTTCATCCAATTCCTGTCGAATTGCTTTGGCTGTGTTTGTCTTTCTGCTATCAAGATTATCATGATGTAGCCTTACTGTAGCTCGACTCCAAGTATAGAATGATGGCAGATCTATTAAGAAAGTATATTAGCCTCTTATAGATGTCCGCTCTTATAGAGCCTGCAGGTCACAGCTCTGAATGGAGTTTAGAGTTCATGTGGTTTTTGCTAAGAAGCCTGGAAGCTGATGAAGTGGGTTCTGTGTTTTGTGGTGACAGTCGGATTAGTCTCCTCAATGGAGACCTAAGTCTGATGAAATATTTAGGCAGGTCAGATAACTGTGGAAGACAACTAATCACCAGACAGTTCAAAAGATATATGCCTACTCTGCAAGTATTTAAGTACTTCCAGTATACTATATTAATAGCATGAGTGAACATGCTGTCAATAAAGATGTGATTTGTTTTCTTTTTATAGGGGAGAAAGGACAGTATTTACTCAAGTGTGTGCATTTTAACTTAAAACAGAAATAACAAATATGAATACAAAATAATGAATGTACAGTGGGGAGAACAAGTTTGATTGATTTAATTTGATTGAGTGTGTGGACAGGTGTCTTTTATACAGGTAACAAGTTCAAACAGGTGCAGTTAATACAGGTAATGAGTGGAGAACAGGAGGGATTCTTAAAGAAAAACTAACAGGTCTGTGAGAGCCGGATTTCGTACTGGTTGGTAGGTGATCAAATACTTATGTCATGCAATAAAATGAAAATTAATTATTTAAAAATCATACAATGTGATTTTCAGGATTATTTTTTTTTACCTATGATAAAAATTACAGACCTCTACATGCTTTGTAAGTAGGAAAACCGGCAAAATCGGCAGTGTATCAAATACTTGTTCTCCCCACTGTAGACCATGGCAAACAAAGTACAACGTAGTCATTTCTTTCAAGGAAAACTAGGAACATCCTTATTTTCAATGGGCACCAGGCAACTAAGCTATGCATTGTTGAACTTCAGCTATTTGCTGTTAAAGAGTCTTCTCAGCCTTCTCTACACTCATGTTTAGGCACAAAAAACAGGAACAAGGGTTGTGGATGTGATATGACATGGGTGACCACTAGACGTCCCACGATAAGGAATCCCTCATTAACTCATATCCTTTGCCATTTCTGTGCAGCAGCCTTATCTGGCCCTCCATCCCCTTTACATATTGACAGTATTGGTTTTAGGTCAGCTGGGCCACTAACATTCTGTCCAACAACTCCTGGTTATTGCTCTGCATCTCCTTCAAAGCTTAAACAAACTCTCTCTGACCCAATTCTTGCATCCTTTTTCCTGAAGTAACTAAAACATGAAGAAGTGTTAGAATCTAGTTCACAATGCCTTTTCTGTGGATGCTGTCAACAACTCACAAAGGCTTATGGTACTTCACCTGCCCACAAATGTAACCAAAAACATTTCTGATCGACAACGTACCGGTGCCTACCTTACCTGACGTTTTTGCTACTTGAGCTGGTGACAGCATACATTGTTCAGCATCACAGTTGTCTACATAGGTTTAGAGGTGATACAAACGGAACAGATTGTTAAAGCTAGCAAGTTACATAACGTTTCAAAATATACCTTGATTACAATTACTAACTACCTAGAATCAGTACTCTATTTTAAAATAAACCATGGACTAAACTAAGTAGTGCATACTGTACAGCACATTTCGGTTAGTTCCACAAAACCAGAAAAGGAACCAGGCAAGCCTAGTTCAGCCGGCCTGCAATTAAAACTGACAAACCTCACTGGATTTGAACCTCAGCCACCCACGTGAGTGGCCGTGTCTTTAACTGCTACACCACGGTGCTGTGTGTTAGTCCTTTGTCTGTATAGCATCGTTAGATCATAGCAACATTAGATCATTTTGTCATGCATTAACATCACATCAAGTTTGAATATTTCATTCCTTATTAAGTTTACCTCAATCACAAATTGCATCTATGAAATGTATGGCTTTTGCCACAGGCCATTTTAACAGCTTATTGTCCAGTTATAGGCTTACTAGTGTCTAACTAACTACTTGAACTTAACACAGACAAAGCTATTTCATGGCGCAAAAGGGTTAGTTTTTCTTTCATTCGTGAATGACATTGATACAATAACTATCAATATAAGTGACGATAACTGACTTTTTCGTCAAGTGAAAAGATGAGAGAATCATGGAATCCCCTCCTCTTTTACTGCCCAAGGGGTTTTGATCTAGCCAATATTACCCCAAAAATTGTGCACGGATGCGTACTTTGAAAATCCACCAGAAACAGTTGCAATATAAACAGTTTTATTTGAAGCTTACTATAACAGAGATACTGAAGGTTTTTATCTATATGGAACAAATCCTAAAGCGTAATTTCCTTTGACTGTGACGGGAGCTGAACACAGGACCAGTTGTTCTCTAGTCTGCGTCTCTAACCACTACGCTATTTAACAAGAGTCAGTCGGTCAGTCAGTGACATTTACACTTCTTGGCCGGCTCTGCTTACGCGGTCCAGCAAACAGGGTTAGCTTGAAGACAAACTAGTTAGCTATAAACCATTGGCAGTTTTACAAGTCATGGGCTCATCTACAGGTAAACCAATGGGCCATTACTCAGAAGATGCATGTTTTTTGGACACCCGATCCAAAGTGAATTTAGCATTGAGGACATATTATAATTATGTTTTTTTGCTTGATAGCTACCCAGTGTGTGTTAATGGGATCAATAGAAGGAGATCTGGTGAACGTCTGTAGTCTTTGCTGAAAAGACAACATACTTCCTTTTGCTTTGTAATTGAACTTTCATCCAGAAGAGATGCTCAGGATTTAGATCTTTAAATCCCCACAAAGAAAACGTTTTTCATCATTTATTATGTAGATTCCTAGCCCCACAAATAGATATTTTTTCATTTGATCCAACAAATGATAAACTGCTGAAGTTTTCTAAACTGCAACGGCACATGAATTGGAAGTGATTTTGTCAGTTGACATGAGAATGGAGTTCTTTAGAAATGCAAGCCAGTAATGGCTTAGATGCAGAAAGGAGAATACAACCCCATGGACCTAGTGAATTATCTGTACATATTTGATTTTATAGGGCAGTTGTGCTTTCTCTAGTCCTCGTTAATGGCATCATTAACTTGACCCAGTCCCAGTGTATTTTAATTATACATCTTGAATCCACGATCAGGAGACTATGACTGCCTCAAAGGACCCCCTCATAATTTGTACACCGTTGAGATAAAGGAAAAAAGCATATAAGGACTGAGATGTTGAAAAGCACTTTTACTGTATACAGACATTAACATAGACAGTTCAGACAGGAAACCTGAGTGGTCATTGGTCAGCGACGTACAAGCTGAACAAAACCTAAACTCACAATAACAGATTACATACTGACTGGTTGTCAGGTTACTGACATAGGTTCTGATATGCATGGGGGTGCGAACCCACCCTCCTCCCCTGCGTCCACCTGTTTGGTTCTGGGTTTCCTTTTGTGGGGGGATCAGTACTGCACACCTTCTCATTGCCTATGGGGATTGCTATTAATGATATTATGGTGTTGATATCATTTTAGTAGTATTGTATACACGATCATGTGATGGCAGTGAGTTACCTCAGAGGAGTAGAACCTACTGCCAGGACAAGAATTGTTGGGCATGTTCTCTAACGAATGTTGTTGTTTTGGTACTATTTTCAATAGTATGGTCAGGGTTGGGTAGTTTACTTTTTACAGTTTTTCTCAATCGTTTTGGCATACTTCTCGAATGAGAATACTTTTTTTCAAAACAATAAGTTCAAATCTCTGAACAATTAGTTTATTGCTGACACCAACTTATAATTTCTCGTTCATTTAAGCAAATTGCACGTGTTTTGGCACATGTATGTAAAAGAATAAGTACAATTGTCCACAATAGGCACAATTCCTACATGCACATGGCTTGGTGATGAGTTGATTCTCAGTGAAATTGTCATACTCTTCACAACTTCTAAACTTTCTTTCATCGTTTGAGCCGTCACATGCAAAATGATACATTCAATTACATGTATATTCCATAAATATCCATGACATGACATTATTTTGATATCTGCTATATTTGCTTATTACTTGCCAGTTGAACTAGTAATGAAATAGGAATCTCCAGGAGATCTTTCCCCCGGTGCATCACAAGGGTGCACATGAGATGTGATGTTGATGAAAATCTCTTGCCAGACCAACAAGAGAGACAGGATGTCCACCAAGAAGATGGGAACTTGTAGTGTTAGATACCATGAAGAGGTGCAATTCATTGCTTTTTTACAGAACTACCAAAGGATTTTTCATTGTTGCAGTTATTTTTTTAGTTATTTTTTTCAGTTCACTATATATGACTTTACATGTAAGAAATGTGTAGAAATTGACATGCAAAAGTGAATTTTCTGTTTGTATGTAACACATCGCTAAATTTACTGTCTACATACAGATGTGTATATCCTTTTTCTGTGTACCACAGAATTGTACAGTGTTTACTTTTTCCAGTAAACTTTTACCACTGTTGAAACTGGTATCTAATAAGCTGTGATACACACCAGCATTCAGCAGGGGAAAAAAAGTCTAACAAAACTGAAATGAATATGTAACAAACATTTCCAGGGTTGACCACTATGGTGAAAAAACTTTTTGATCAGTACGGCTCACACAATGAGAAAGTACCTTTTCATTTTGGTGGCACTGGCCAATTTACTGACACAGTAACTAGGTCTTGAAGCATGAATTAGGTGTTTTGGGTGAGTTACTACATTTTGCAGACATGCCATAGAGTTGTGATGTCCCATGAAACAGTTGTACCTTCAGTTAAGAGAATGTTAGGACTGTTTCAAAAATGAGCTAGTAAGTGTAAGTGATTGAGAAAAACTGTAATAACAAATAATATAAAATGCTAGGGGAACTGTATATCCATAGTGTTTTTGTAAATTTGGTCACTGATGGAAAACAATATTTGAAACATGTCTCTCCAACATTCAAGAAGATTTAGGACTGAGTGATCATTCAAGAACCATAGACATTTCTTGGAATGCTACTGTGGTGTCCCATGGAAACATAAAACTAGGTATTGAGAGTACTGAGACAACCAATTCCTTTGAGTTAAAAAGAATACACGTAACATAAGCCAAAATACTTGAAAACACAGGGCTGCAAAGACCTCCACAGTTTTTTGAGAGTTTGCATGTGGCCAGAATACAGAAGTAGTGCATTGTAGAAGTGTCTTTTGATAGCACAAAAAATTGAGTATAAAAATGACCTTTTATTTCACCTGGAAAATGTCAAAAATCAAATACCCTTTCTCAGAAATGTCAGAAAGTACATACTTGATTGAAGGTTTCTCAACCATTTTAAAGATACACTTTGATTCTTTTCACATTAAGACACATGAAATGCTTCTCCTCGCTTTCTTAAAAATATATCAATTTGAAAAGTCAGTGTTATTATCATGTGTGTTATTTAACTAGCCCCCTTGCTTCTTATTGACATACCCCTCCCACTGAGTAAAACATGGTACATTTTTTGCAGTAAAGGAATGAATGAGTGACCAGGACGCTCCTGTATCTGAATGTTAACTATCGAGAAAAAGTGAGGGAGACATTAGAGGTACTCTGTTTGTTTAATTATTTATGATAATTTATAGTGTATACGTTGATGCTTTGACTTTATTTTTGCAATGTTTCTAAAGCCAATTTGAGACAAACAGATGTGGATTAGCATGGACATAATAAAAATAGACTGTTCATAAAGATATAATATAATAAATCACTCTAGGCCATTTGTGGCAGAGCACTGCAGGTTCCTGACTGCTGTCATTCAGTCTCTTATGTTGACAAAACAACAGGAAATCATCCCGATGACAACAAGAAAAGAACACTGTGACCACAGGCAATTTGTAGTCTAGACTATAGAACAACTGTCTTCTATGAACTGTCTTATGTGACACAGACACACACACTCACACCCACACACATACCACATTGTCCAGAGCATCAAACTCCCTCTACAAGCTTGTCATCATGGGCACTCTGACCGGTCTGCAGCAACCCAGCTTAATACGCAGCAGGATGCACTGCGTTGTGTGTTGTGACACATTCCTCCCGTAACTATCACTGAAGGTTTGTGCCACGGGAGACCTTCTGTCGCTTTGGACCGGACAGGATAGCCTTTGTTGCCCTCACGCATCGATGAGCCTTGGGCGCCCGACACCTTGTCACCGGTTTGTAGTTTGTCCGTCGTTGGTGATTACCTACCACTGTCGATAGGTACTCACTGCTGCTGACCTGGATAGGTCAGCAGCGGAGAGTACCTATCGACCCAAGAGTCGTGCTGTTTCAGAGGTGCTCTGACCCAGTCGTCTGGCCATAACAATTTGGCCCTTTGTCAAAGTCACTCAGGTCTTTACTCCTGCATCCAAAACGCTGACTACAAGAACTGATTGTTCGCTTACCATCTAATCTACACAGACCTTGGTAAGTGCACTTGTTACATGATTATTCGCTTCACCTGTGAGTGGTCATAATGTTTTGGCTCATCAGTGTGTATATATATATAATAATATATATTCTGTGTATATACTATACAGTGGCTTGCAAAAGACCCCTGACCAATGCTCTCTTCAAAATATTTCCCAGAAAAATAAACTGAAGTTTGTTGCTTGCATAAGTCGACCCCTGCACTGTGAAGGCTCCCAGTTGACACAGATTAAAGAAATTGCCAAAGTACCATTGGCCTCCACCAGTGAAGTTGCTAGCACATTTTTGGGATAACACCAATTGTTTGGGATAACACCAACGTTTTGGTCAGGCTGTCTGAAGAAAAATGAAGGCCAAATAACATTCTACCGAAGTTAGAAATAAAGTAAACCAAATGCATGGATACAGAACAGCGTTCCAACATTTTGAGAGAAGGTGGAAAAGTATTTGGATATCCCAGAGAGCACAGCTGGATCTGCACCACACCACGCAGGCACTGAACTACCAACCAGTGGAGGTTGGCTGGGAATGGGTTTTTCACATAAAGAAAATCCACCTTTACTTTGTCTGAGAATTATTTTTCAATGAAGGACTAAGAGGAAATATGTAGCCAGAGTTTACACAGGGAGTCTAATTCTTATCTTATGCTAAATCCTTGGACAAAAGAGCTGATCTGATCGGTCAAAATACCAGTTAGTGAAAAGATATTGGACTGCCTGTGTAAGCGAAGCCTTTGAACGTTACTCACATTAATCAAAGAGGAAAGAATAAGTGCTTAGTGAGTCAGGAACATATAGTTGGATATGGTGAGGTATGATATTATTCTACCTGTGTTGTGAAATAAGCCTCACCTTCCATTGTTTCTATGACAAGGAAATACAGTATATGAGACTTGTGTGGACAGAGGTGTCAGGAACCCGTTCAACAAGTTTGGGTGTCCTGACAACCCTTCATCCACTCTGCCAGCGTTCAATAGGTTTCACTTTTCTGGTTGACCTAAAACAGCAGGTGACACTGCTGGAGACTTTTTAGTCTTTTCTGAAGCGGATGAATGTAGAGGTAGAGGCTATCCTTTGGAGTGGCTGATGCTAGAATTTGGCCATGTAATACCATTTTAATGTTCCCTGACGTGGAAAGAGGAAGTAAATAAGAATTCCATCCCACTGATTGAAATCGACGCACATAAAATTTGACTCTTGAAATTCTATTAAAAATCTATTCTGTCCCTGATAAAAGTTGTAGGGAGAGCCAGTTGTAGGGAGAGCCTGAGAGCGTTGCTTATGTTAACAATGTGGGGCTATGATATGGGCAGGCATTAACTATGGACAACACACACAGAGAGAAACCACTGTCGAGCCCTTCATCCTCTGCCACCAGCTCTTTTACAAGATTTATAATGCAAGTATTTTATACTCTGCCGATTTTGCAGGTTTTCCTACTTACAAAGCATGTAGAGATTTGAGATCTTGCGATACATGGCCCCGTCCATCCTCCCCTCAGTACGGTGCAGTCGTCCTGCCCCCTTAGTTCTGGGCTGATCCCTCACCTTCCTCATGATCATTGATGCTACATGAGGTGAGATCTTGCATGGAGCCCCAGACCGAGGGAGATTGACCGTCATCTTGAGCTTCTTCCATTTTCTAACAGTTGTTGCCTTCTCACCAAGCTGCTTGACTATTGTCCTGTAGCCCATCCCAGCCTTGTGCAGGTCTACAATTTTATCCCTGATGTCCTTACACAGCTCTCTGGTCTTGGCCATTGTGGAGAGGTTGGAGTCTGTTTGAGTGTGTGGACAGGTATCTTTTATACAGGTAACGAGTTCAAACAGGTGCAGTTAATACAGGTGATGAGTAGAGAACAGGAGGGCTTCTTAAAGAAAAACAAACAGGTCTGTGAGAGCAAGAACTCCTACTGGTTGGTAGGTGATCAAATATTTATGTCATGCAATAAAATGCAAATTAATTATTTAAAAATCATGTGATTTTCTGGATTTTTTTAGATTCCGTCTCTCACAGTTGAAGTGTACCTATGATAAAAATTACCGATCTCTACATGCTTTGTAAGTAGGAAAACCTGCAAAATCGGCAGTGTATCAAATACTTGTTCTGCCCACTGTATGTTCAATAAGCTCAGAAGACAAAGATGATTCGTTTTTATTCCACTTCCTGGATGATCAACCGTAGGTGGTCAACCGTGAACAATGACCTTTTTATCATTGTCCCTTTAGGAACATGGGTCATAGTAGCAAAACAATGCTTTATGGAGTCTTAGAATGCTTTTTAACACTACAGACACATCAGGGATGGTCATAACAGTATTATTTAGTTAATTATTTTATGGAGAGAACATAGCATTTGAATCTGAGAACATTGAACCATTCTTCATAGACATTCCCTCCAGTACATTTTTTGGTGCTTCCAAAGTTATAATTGGATGTGGTTTAGCTCAGCCACTGGATATGGACATTTTATAGTTTTAATGATGTCTTTGCATTAACCTTGGATATAATTACTAATGAAGATAAGTTATGTTTCCTATTGGGGCAGCATCTGTTTGGAGGATTTAAAAGTGAGAACCACTTGCTGTCGGACTTCTTTTTATTAATATTTTTTTCTTCAGCTATCTGTATCCTCCCATCTACAGGCCCACCTCATTGACCAGTTCTTCTGCCAACCCTAACCCTAAGGGTCTGAAGGACAACCACTTTCTGAAATTACGTTGCTTTCATGTTTGTTTAAGTAATCAATATTCTTGAATTTATCAATTGCAATATGTCAAAGTATACTTAATTATCAAATTATATACATATAAAGAGATTTCAAGAGATTTCATGAATTGTACCTCTATCACTCACGTCTTTGCCATTGCTACTATAGTTCTATAGATGCTGGAGCCATATTAATGACCAGAAGTTGAATGGGGCTGATTACTTTACAATCGGGCAAAATACCATTTTGTAAAAATTTGGCTGCCATCATCTTCATCATATGACCGGTGGCAATATTGTCATTAACCAGTGAGCTCAGTCAAAAATAGCTAGTGGTAATTCGTAACGTTAACATTTAGTTAAGTTAACTTTAGCTAGCTAAAATTTGTAAATTTTGCTGGACTCCCCTAAAATAATAACTAGCTAGTTAATGTTATTCTGCATCCAAAATCAATTTAGTGACATCAAAATTATAACAACCAGTGTAGCTACTAATTATGTGCCTTCTTTCGAAAGGGTATTATGTTTTCAAGCCACGCAATGCATTTTGAGAATGCTTAATTGGTCATCAGCCCAAAACAAAAATGTAAAACTGTATTGTGATAAAAACTTAGAATCCATGATTGCAACATTTTAATTGGATTACATTGGATACCCCTGCAGATGAATAAAAAGGTTATTCCTGATTTACCATTCCAAGTGGTGGGGCTGAGTAAAGTAATAATAATAAAAATAATCCATAAAATTAAATAATTCACTTTTTTATTTTACTGGACTGTTGTGGCCTCCATCTGATGGTCAGGGAAGAAGATAGCAGGAGACTGTTCAACTTGTCCTGAATTCAGAGTGTCAGTATAAACAGGGTTACAGTGAATGTTTTCATTTCTAGCTCATATTGTTTACTCTCTTGAGTTATGAGGTTAGGTTTTACATAAACAAAAAAGGTATTTAGTGGTGCATTTAGCCCTCTGGTCTGCTCTGAATGCAGTTTGCTCGATTCCCTACTTTAAAATAGTAGTTATGTATTTCAGATCAATTGAAAACCTAGAAGCAATGCTGTTGCTATTAGCCCTGGCAGTTAAACAAAAACATAAAACTGTCAATCACTGCACCGTCTTTTTATTTTATAATTTTTTCTTTCTAGAAATTTGTAAAGAAAGGATTATGTTCAAATAAATAATAATTTCTCCTAGATTGGTGAATTAAAATCTGTAGTTTCCTATTCATCACATCCAAATAAGTAGACCAAATTTTTCACAGCTCCATCAACAAAATCTCTTTCAGTCAGCCACCCGTTATTTTGCCATTTCAATACCTTGAAAGCTCATCTTTATTCAAGCTAGTGTCTTATCTGTATTCAGGGTAAAATCCTCACAAGGATTTTCACAAGACTATAATAAGTCTCATGCAAACTCTGTCTCAACATTTTCCATTTCAACCGAGCGTGCTGTTGACTGGTCCCTTATTTAACAAACAGGACATTTGACCCAGAACTTTAACGGATAGGCTTCTATTATCAGATTATAAAAAAGATTTATTAATTTGACCCTACAGTCATGCTTATGATGTGTCCTCTTAATATTTTCTCATCATTGTATAATCAATAATTTTTTTATACCTTTACTCTACTAGGTGAGTTGACTGAAAACACATTCTAATTTACAGCAATGACCTGGGGAATAGTTACAGGGGGAGGAGCCAATTGTAAGCTGGGGATGATTAGCTAGCCAAGTTGGTATGAGGGCCAGTGTGTCATGAATCACTCAAAGGCAGAAATGGTGTGGTCCCAGACGCAGATTTATCAAAGGGTTCAGGCAGGAAATCACAATTATGGCAATCAAATAGTCGAAACGCACAGTGAACCTATACAGACAGGCAACGATACCAAAAAACTAGGCAGGCAAGCAGAATAGTCAAAAAAGGTTAGCTAAGTCAGTACACTGATAAGGCGAAAACTGAACAATCTAATTAATATGTAACCATTATTTCATAATGTAAGTCACATAAGAACCAATTCTCGTTTTCTGGGACAACTTGGCCAAAGGCATTCAAATGCACAGAAATATAAATCATTTAATAAAGAAGTACAATTACAAATAGACAAATACATGTTAAATTAAATGAAATACAGCAGGACACATTGTGGGACAGGAATAGGGGATTCAGCAGGTGCAGTTGTTAGATATCAGCTTGTTTATTGCATTTATTAAGAAGTTAAGTGAAACAAGCGTGTCGAGCTTAAGGGTCTTTTGCAACTCACTCCAGCATCTGGCTGCAGCACAGTGAAATGAATGCCAACCAAAGAAAGAATAGGCTTCAGGAGTAGAAAGAGGTATATCTTCTTTTTATTATAAGATGTCAGCTAAGGTAGAGAGGGAATTTACCTACAAGTGACTTATAAAAGAGTTGTTACACATCTGCCATCGAGTATGATGGGAGAACCAGTAAACAAGGGTGTTAAGGTCACACTAATGAGTGTTGAAGGGGACATACACTCACCTAAAGGATTATTAGGAACACCATACTAATATTGTGTTTGACCCCCTTTCGCCTTCAGAACTGCCTTAATTCTATGTGGCATTGATTCAACAAGGTGCAGAAAGCATTCTTTAGAAATGTTGGCCCATATTGATAGGATAGCATCTTGCAGTTGATGGAGATTTGTGGGATGCACATCCAGGGCACGAAGCTCCCATTCCACCACATCTCAAAGATGCTCTATTGGGTTGAGATCTGGTGACTGTGACATTTCAGTACAGTGAACTCATTGTCATGTTCAAGAAACCAATTTGAAATGATTCAAGCTTTGTGACATGGTGCATTATCCTGCTGGAAGTAGCCATCAGAGGATGGGTACATGGTGGTCATAAAGGGATGGACATGGTCAGAAACAATGCTCAGGTAGGCCGTGGCATTTAAACGATGCCCAATTGGCACTAAGAGGCCTAAATTGTGCCAAGAAAACATCCCCCACACCATTACACCACCACCACCAGCCTGCACAGTGGTAACAAGGCATGATGGATCCATGTTCTCATTCTGACTCTACCATCTGAATGCCTCAACAGAAATTGAGACTCATCAGACCAGGCAACATTCTTCCAGTCTTCAACTGTCCAATTTTGGTGAGCTTGTGCAAATTGTAGCCTCTTTTTCCTATTTGTAGTGGAGATGAGTGGTACACGGTTGGGTCTTCTGCTGTTGTAGCCCATCCGCCTCAAGGTTGTGCGTGTTGTGGCTTCACAAATGCTTTGCTGCATACCTCGGTTGTAACGAGTGGTTATTTCAGTCAAAGTTGCTCTTCTATCAGCTTGAATCAGTCGGCCCATTCTCCTCTGACCTCTAGCATCAACAAGGCATTTTCGCCCACAGGACTGCCACATACTGGATGTTTTTCCCTTTTCACACCATTCTTTGTAAATCCTAGAAATGGTTGTGCGTGAAAATCCCAGTAACTGAGCAGATTGTGAAATACTCAGACCGGCCCGTCTGGCACCAACAACCATGCCACGCTCAAAATTGCTTAAATCACCTTTCTTTCCCATTCTGACATTCAATCAGGAGATTGTCTTGATCAGGACCACACCCCTAAATGCATTGAAGCAACTGCCATGTGTTTGATTGATTAGATAATTGCATTAATGAGAAATTGAACAGGTGTTCCTAATAGTCCTTTAGGTGAGTGTAGACTAAACCTTTAGGTGAGTGTTGAACTGTACCTTGGACACCCATGGGAACTGCCAGAAGTCAGAGTACAGAAGGCCCTCAGAATTTAAAGGTTGGAAACGGTCAGAGAAATAATTTTGAAACCACTCTAGACAGTCCACTGAAAACCCTATTTCTGGAGGTTCTTTTATTACACAAAGAACAGCGAACTATCGTATTTGTAAAATATATAGACATTCAGGACATCTGTCGGAAACAATGGAGGATGAAAGCCCAGAGCGTTGTCAAGTACTCTTCTCTCCCTTGCCATTTATTGTTTTGATGGCCTGAAGTAATTCAAAAGGGACTGTACCAAAGCATAGGGACTACACCAAACTGTTGTCCTTAGTTTGAGAGGCTTGGAGACTGTTTCTGTCAGCATACTGCTGGACACATAGCTGTTCTGACCACCTGTAGTGACTCATGCACTCATTCAGACACAAATGCATAGATGCACATTCACTTAGTGTTAATACTGAATGTGTATATTTAAACACTACATTTACTAGTGTTGATACTGTTTCCTGCTCTTATTATTAATTACAATAATATTAATCCTATTATTGTTTGATTACATTTTTTTTTTTTAATCACTTTTAGTTTTAGTGTGCCTAGTGCATATGACATACATTTTTAATATAAAGAAGGAACTAGTAATAATTGTAACAATGAATGCCCGGCATTATTAAATACTGGTCATTCATGTATTTTATGAACTTCATCCAAGTTTATACCAAAACTAGTGTAATGCAACAGTGATGTAATTCCATACAGATATAGATGGCATTTTGGTTACATTTCTTTAAACCTAAAACACCTGGTGGAGGCCTGGTGCAGTGAAAACAACCTGGACCTCAACACAGATCAAACCCTGGATAGGTGGTGGTTGACTTCAAGAAATGCCCCCTCCATATCTTCCCCCTGAGACTGAGGGCTCAGCTGCTAGTTCAAAAACCTCAAGTGGAAGGACAACATCAAAGCAGTCACCAATATACACTAGTGGAAAAAAACCTTCCTGTCAATCCTGATCCAGCTTTATACATCAACTGGAGAGTCCTTCCTCACCTCCTCCACCATTGTCTGGTCTGGAACCGCATCTGCCTGCTGAAGGGAGTACACTACCATTCAAAGGATTTGGGTCAATTAGAAATCTCCTTGTTGTTGACAGAAAGGCACATTTTCCGTCAATTTAAATATCATCAAGTCGATCACAAATACATTCTATACATTGTTAATGTTGGAGATGAATATTGTAGCTTAAAGCTGTTTTTATGGAATATTTACATAGGCGTACTGAGACCCATTTTTAGCAACGAGCACTCCTGTGTTACAAAGGCATGTTGTTTTTGCTAATCAAAGTTTATCATTTTAAAAGGCTATGTGTTCATTACAAAACCCTTTTGCAGTTATGTTACAGCTGAAAACTGTTGTGCTGATTAATGAAGTAATAAAACGGGTCTTCTTTAGACTGGTTGATTATCTGGAGCATCAACAATTGTGGATTTGATTACAGGCAAAAAATGTCCAGAAACAAATGACTGAAACTCAGAATATTCTTGTTCTGAGAATTGAAGGCTATTCCAATGCAAGAAATTGCCAAGAATCTGAAGGTCTCATACAACGCAGTGTACTACTGATTTTAGGATTTTAATTAATCAATCACTTATGTTACATTACCAAAAACATAAAGACCTTCTCTCAAACTGGCAAGCTAATAATACTGCGAATCCACTTGATTTCTGTTAAGGAAGGTCTTTTTTATAGTAAAATTAGCAAAAACTATATGTGGGGTACATATAAAGGGGGCCTTCCTTAACTCAAATCAAGTAGAATCAGGTTGACTGCAGTACAGTCTCAACGTCGTCTGTCGTGGTTCGCTATGTGTGTTGAGTGGATGATAGCAAAGATCTTCTATAAATGAAGATAATTTTCACCTCAATTTCGGTCACACTCAATACAAAAGATGCTGGCACATAGAGATTGCTCAAACAACATTTTCATACAGTAAGTGAATGAGGCAATGCAGACGTTGGGTCCCTCTAATAAACATCTTGTACTGATAAAGTGTGACGGAAATTCCCATTATAAAAAAATACAGGGTGTAATGTATCTTGATTCTATGGAACATTGTATTACTATAGAAGTTCTTTGATGGTAGTTTGCTGTCGTCAGTCAGTCACGCCTGCACGCTTTGGAGGATCGATCACAAAATATGAGGGGCTTAAAGGGATTGCAGAAAATAATTACTTAACATTTTCAGGGGGGCCGGGTTGAAGCCCCTCCTTAATAGGGTCTAAAATCGCCAATTCTAGAATGCCAAAATCTGCTAGGCTGTAACATCTGCAAATGGAGGATATTTTGACAAAAGCAAATTAAAAAAAACTATTATTTCAATAAAAAAATCTGTATTTCTAGCCTTGTCAATTATTATTTTTCCTATTCAAACTCCTTTCATGTATGTTTTCATATAAAACAAGGAAATTTCAACAGTAGGGTACATTTCAGCGCATTGTATGGCCCTACAAGACTCAAGGGCAAGGATCGCTGCAGGAAAGGTCATCGCTGGCCCCTCCCACCCTGGTCATCCCCCCTGTTCAAACAAGTCTCATCAGACTGGAGGAGAAGTGGAAAAAGTTCTGACATGGTAATCTTCACTCCAATACTGATGGAGGGATGTGTGTACATACAAGTCCTTGGTCCAATTGGCGTTGGTTTAATCAGTCAATCAACCAATTATCTCTCACAACTTATAAGCATAACTGTCTAGAAACTGCATAAGGCCATTACTGGCACTCCCACAGAATCATATGGTCAATTAAGCCCATCTTTGAAGAGTTGTCTCGCTAAGCTTATATACTCTGTACGCCATAGCAATATCTAACAATCACCAAGTCAACTTAACTACACTGCATTTTTTACAACAGAGTTGAATGTGACTAGTGTGGGTGAACTTGAGCTCTGTCGTTTTACAAAAAAAAAGATTAACATTTCACCCCCCAGTGATTATTTGAATTGTTCATCTCGGTCTTATGTGTGAATGGTAGCCCCTATCCGCCAAAACAGGTCTGCTGAAAGCTGAGCGTCTTGCATTTCCAGTGGTGCAGATTTTTTTGTTGTTATGGGGAATGGGTAGGCTTAGCTGTCTTGCTTTCAAAGGTTAACTGACAGTATATTTGTGTTGGTACGACAGCAATAGCGTCTGAGTGAAATAGTAAATAGTAGATTTTCATTAAAGGGGTTAATGAGTGAACTGGCATTTGGACCAGATGATCAGATATCTAGCAGGGCAGGAAAAAGAAAGTGTTACAAACAACAGAGACACCCGTTTTGCTTCTTATTGGGATTCTGTGGCGATGTATGAAGACTACTTCTCTCCAATCCAATTTTCGAGAGTGGGGAGTAAGTAGGCTTATGGAAGAGGGGGAGTTAGGGAGGGTGGATTTGACAGCAGGTGTGAATAGCTGTTACAGCTGGTATAGATAGCAGTTTGTCAGGCAAAAACATGCACACTGCACACATTTTCAAAAAAAGAAGAGAACAGACTAGAATATTTATGAACAGTATGCGTCCATATAAATATAGTACACATTTTTTTTGCATGTTTTGCATGTACAAAACAATTTAGATCCACATAATGCAGTGTGCAGATAATAAAATTCCTATTTTGCCGAAAACACTTTTAGGGCTCGCTACATTGCAACAACCACCACTCTAGATTCCTGAAACGTACAATTCCATTGCACTTCTACACATTAGCAGGCCCATAGGTAATCAAGATAGCTGTTCATCTGAATAATGTTTATTCATTGACATTCGGCCAAATTGTTTCTCTGTGGAGGTTTCTTGTTTAACCCAGTAAGTAGAATATGGCACTTGTAATGTACAACAACAAAAACATAGAGCGTCTGGATGAGAATGTCTGATAAAATAATGAAATATACAATTTGCCTTCATCTGTACAATCTAAACAAAGAACTATTTATCCATTTTCTAAAAGTGTTGCTACCCTAAAGATGTTGTTATGACATTTTCAGTTTAGAAAATCTTCAGATAATCTTTAGAAAATCTTTAGAAAGTTATCAGAACAGGTCTGGGGATTTTTAAATGTTTTAAAAAATAATCTCTCATATAGCTGTTATTAAGCTATAACTAAGGGACAACCCATGTAAGTTCTTAGAATTGGCAGGTCAACAGCAACCAGTAAACCTAGATGCCATTCAGTCATTTGAAAAAAAACTTTAAGTGTTTTTCCCTTTTCTTAATGTAGGATTAAGATACTTGATTGTTCTCCCTTGCCATGCACTAGAGAAATAGAAAAAGAATAAACTGTGGATGGGTATAAACATGGAAAAAGGTAGTTTACTTCCACCATATGTTTTGCACTACTTTAGGCACGTATCTTTTAAAATCCAAGCCACATTAACACTGATATATCATTTCATCCATACAAAACCTGTTCAACAACTTACACTATAACACCATTCTATTGTTCCACTTTGGTAATGTTTTGAAAAAATGCTAAATAAAAATAAGTTACAAACAATAAAGGAAAAGTAAGGTTAACAAACAATCACACATTTCTTTGCACTAATTGCTAATCTTTTGAATGCTTCACAACATAGATGTTTTTAATTATTTAAAGTTTGGAAGCAGTTATTACAAAACATAATCTCAAAGTTGAGAGCATGTGAACAAAAAATATTTTGACCTAACATTATAAACATTTCCATTCATGCTACCAAATTCCATACAGGCAGTTACTAATGTAAAGAACAATCTAATTGCAAAGACATTTAATCCAGCTCATAAATCCAAGTATTTTGTTAACTAGCATAAACAATCATTTTAAATATGTTTTTTAACACACACAGGCAAAAGTGCACAAGAGTTATTATGCAAACTAACATGAAAAGAACAGCAGGTAGGCCTACTGTAGCTGTAAATGTTTGTGTGTGGGCCTTAGGAGACGGAACACAGAAGCGTCTTGCAAAGAAGAACTTGTACAAAGAACTTGTCAAAAGCTTTATTTTCACTTACTTTCCAAACGCAGCTGAAAGCAAACCCTATGATGTACCAACATCTAATTAATTCAGCCGCTTAACTCGGCTAAACAATAAGTTCAACCGAATGACTCACCACCAGATCCACTTTCTCCTGTTGTGACTTGTCTCAGTCTCAGATGTTCTAAGTGTGACAGCCGGGCCTGTGCCCTCCTGGCTGTAACATTTCTGTGTTCAGTGTCTTTTGGTTCTATTTCTATGTTTTTTGACTGATTTCACCTGTGTCCTGTTTAGTCTTCTCTTGTACCTTGTTAACCTCTCATCATGTCCATATTTAAGTTCCTCCTGTCCTAGTGTTTCTTGTCAGTTATTGTCAGATGTCATTGTTGCTATGTTAGGGACGTTGTCTAATATTTTATGCATTGTACATAAGTTAGCCTTTAAAGTAAAGACTTATGTTCATGTACACCTCTCTGCCTGGATCCTGCCTTCATATTAATTTATATTACAATATATATACATCTCCGGAAAATATTAAGAGACCACTGCACCTTTTACTTTCCTTTCCCAAAAAGTCGAAAAGGAAGGTCTTGAGGGGGGAACAGAAGGGTTAAAATTAAGAGACCACTGCAAATTGAACGCTTCTGTTCCTCACTCAAAACCTATCCTTTTCAACTTTTTTGGAAAGGAAAGAAATAGGTGCAGTGGTCTCTTAATTGTTTCCAGAGATGTATATATGTGATCAATCAAATCAAATATATTTATAAAGCCCTTTTTACAACAGCAGTTGTCACAAAGTGCTTTACAGAGACACCCGGCCTTAAACCCCAAGGAGCAAACAACAGTAGTGTTGGATTTCAGTGGCTAGGAAGAACTCCCTAAGAAGGCCGAATTTTAGGAAGAAACCTAGAGAGGACACAGGCTCAGAGGGGTGACCAGTCCTCTTCTGGCTGTGCCGGGTGAGATATTAATAGTTAAATTAGAATAATAAATACATTTCTCTTGGCTAAATCCAGAGTCTATTTGATTCTAGACTTGGTCAAAAGTATGACCGGGGGGACAAGGACAGGGACAGCAACGGGCCCCCCAAACCAGGTACTCCGCAGGTGTGGACCAGGACCTCATCTCCTAAAATTTAAAACTGGAGGAGACTGAGAAAAGTTAGAAAGTGCATTCCTCATATCCCCCAGCACAATAATATAGCAGTGTAAATTTATATGTGTGATAGATTAAAGAAAAATGTATCTGTTTAATCTAATTATGTTGACACGTTGTGTGCAGGTATTAATTTTTAGTGTTCTACCTCTGACTGTACAGTTCCAAAATCCCAAAACAGTCCTGGTTCTATTATTCATTGGTTCCTTGACAGCTCAACAATTGAAACTGATAGTCAGTTTTTTTCCACAATGTTCCAGCTCAGTCTATCTTAATTTCAATGTTAGCTTCAGCTAACAGCTTTTTTATATATATATATATTTTTGGGTGAAAAACATTTACCACCCTTTTATCAGAATTTGTATTATAATGCATAATATGGTATTTTTGTACATGTAATGGGTGGGCCTCCACAATTTCGAAAGCCCCTCAAGGAGAATTGCCTAATCCTGATCGTTTGTCAAAAGTTGGCTTGTGTCAATGGCTGAGTACTTTATAATTACGATTCATGACCTCCTGTATGACCAGAATCATGAAAATAAAATAAGAATCTTGAATGGATGAGTAACAATTTGGTCAGTCAAACGCAAGTTTAGAGTTAGGTAGGAAAATAAAGGTTCAGGTGTCGATTGCTTTTCTGTCTGGATAGACATCAGACAAATTTCAAACTACATACTTAAGCCTCTTATTATTGCTATTGGACGGGTGCTGGCTTATGCTACTCAGCCCCCCTACCCTCACACCCTCTGGCTTCACCAGTGTCATCACAACGTTTCAGTGCCTAGTCCTTTCAACTCCATAAACCTACTGAAGTTAGTCTACGGGGCCAACAGGTCTGTAGACGATGCTATCAAGATGGGCCTCCAATGCATCCGGCAGCATCTCGACAGACCCAATACCACTGAAATGATTCTGTTTGTCAGCTTTAACCCGGCATTGAACACGACACGATCCCAGGACTATTACAAGACAAACTATCCCAGCTGAATGTGCCCAGCTCCATCTGTTGGTTGTCACTTTTTGCCCAGCTCCATCTGTTGACTTTCCAAGACCAAGTGGACACAACATGTAGATGCACAAGACGGGCATGCAAAAGTCGGACTCATTATTCCTCAGCACTGGAATGCTGCAAGAATACTTGCCCTCACCACTCCTCTACTCACTGAACACCAACGACTGTGCCTTCACTAATGCATTTGTCAAACTACTCAAGTTTGGTCTCATCTGTGACTGCGATCATGCAATGTACGGTGGAGAGTTTGACCGTTGGAAGACTGGTGCTGGAAAAATAACCTGAAACTTAACAAAGACAAAACCATAGAGGTGGTGGTTGATTAACGCCTACCATTCCCCTTTCAGTTTGTTGTCTCTGGATCATTAGAGTCTTGACCGGACCGCGTAAGCGGAGCTGGCCAAGACGAGCGAATGTCTCTTACTGACTGACTGACTGACTATGCGTTGTTAAACAGCGTAGTGGTTAGAGAAGCGGCTATGCGTATCTCCTTGCAGGCGAAGCGGAGTACGCATTATGAATTATTCTGTATAGTCGAAAACTTTGCTGGCTAAAACCTCCAGTGACTACATTATAGTAAGCCTGAAATAAGACAGTTTATGGTCATTTTGCAACTGTTTCTGGTGGATTTTCGAAGTACACATCCGTGTATGCGTTTCGGGTCAGGATAGACAAACACATTTTCTGGCTACAACATACAGTAGATACGTTATAGTGAGCCTACAATTATATAAGGTTATATTGGGACTGTTTCTGGCATGGAAACGTTCATCTTCAGCCTCGTTAGCAAATGCTAAATTATTATGATTATTCCTAAGAAGTAAGTAGATACTAGTTAGTCTATTACTGGCTTATAAGCTGTTCAAATGGCCTGTGGCAAAAGCTAACAGTTCATAGACCCTATTTGTGGTGGAGGTGAACTTAATAAGAAACGTCAATTCAACACAATGCTCAATAGTGTTTAGCGACTGGTGAAATGCGTAATGCCGTGGCGTAATGGTTAAAGACAGTGCCTCTCACGTGGAAGACTCAAGTTCGAATCAATTGTGAACAACAACATCGATTTATTCTCTCGTCGTTTCACTTGATGAAAAACGTTATCGTTGCCTTTATTGATGGTTATTGTATCAATGTCATTCACAAAAGAGGATTTGTTCAGGATAGACACAAGGCTACACCCCTTGAACATAGAGCTCTGTTGTGTAGTGGTTAGCAACACAGCCTTTTGCGTGGGCGACCCGTTACGTATCTCAAGGGGGCAATACTTTCTACTGCGGGCCGGCTGAACTAGGCTTGCCTGGTTTCTTGTTTCTATATCTTTGCATACAAACAAAAAACAAATTTCCCAAAATGTTTTACATCAACAAACATCAACAAGTATAGTATAATCACTAGCCTCTCTTTATTATAGGGGCCAATGAGTGATTTGTGTAACAGCAAACGATCATTGGACAGTGCTGCACACATTGTGATGTTAGTTCCTCTCTTGCCTGGGACATCCACGGTGGCTCTCTGACCAATCACATTTCTTCCCCTGTGGCGTGTTTTTGCTAGGTTGTATTCAGCTTCATCCATAAAGATGAATTTATGTGCGGGTTTGACTGGCTTCCATCTCCATTACTCTCTAAAAAAGACAGTAAATCCACAGTTTTACAGTACTTCACATTATGCATAAATGTGTATATACCCTGTTTGGTTATTGAACAGACATCTTACCTGGACATAATGGTACTGACGTTTACCATTTTTCACACGTTCACCATTTCTCTCAAAGGGTAGAGTCTACAAAACTTGGGTATGTTTTCAGCTGAAACTGCAATCAACTATGTTTGGATTTATTAAATATTCTGCTAAAATGTTCTTCATATTTCAATATGGGTACTATGCAAATGCACAATAGTTGCCTTCATTCTGTTTTGAATGTGTTTTTAACAGTTTTGGGAAAGTGCTGCGAATATATTGTTTTGCAGGTGGTGGAGTATGAATGAGAAAAGAGTTTATGGATTTTGAAGAATGTGTTCATTGAATGCATTTTGTGTGAAAGCAATGAAAAAGTATTCACAGTTTGGTCCACATACACTTCTGTTCCACAGGCTGTATGAATAGTTTTGACAGTGTGACTTCAGTATTGACCGTTGCTTGTCAGCAATCAGGAAGAAAATTAAAAGGGCAAATCAAACATGATGAAATGTTATTTGTCACAGGCCTTGTTAACAATCCTTTGTCGACCAGCAGCGAAATTGAAAGAGAATGCAGAGTAGCCTTCAAAACAAGGAACATACAGTATGTACAGCGACTCCCCCGTTTCACTGTGGATTGTTGTTAAATTATTCTCTGGCTTTTCCATGTGGGTTGTAGTGTCGGTCTCTGCGCATGGCATTTGTCCTCAACTTTATTGGTGGTGGTAGATGTGCTTGGAAAATGTACCGTCTGTCCAGAGGACCAACAGGCTTAGAAGGCGGCCATGTGCTCAACACAGATAGTCTTAGTCCCAGTAGTCTGGGGGAAACTAGATGAGTCACCCCATTATGAGGTGTGTGTGCGTTTGTGTGTGTGCATTCTGCATTTGATTCTTCCGGGTAACAACATTGTTTGAGCCTCGGTAGACAATCATGTTGGGCTGGGGCCACCATAGCTCTTAGCCCTGGGCCAAATCAACAGAGATTATACAGAAATCTCTTTTCACTGGCTTTCTCGTTCTTTCTGCTTGTTCCCTCCCTCACACTCTGGCGCTCCTCCCTCTCTCTTTCAGTCTCTGTCGGTATCTCTGCCTCTCTGTCCGTCTCTCTCTCGGGCTCTGTCTCACCATGTCTGTCTCTACTCTCTCTCCACACTTAATATAACACAACGACAGAGAAGGATTAGAAACGTGGATCACAAGGATTTCAGAATATGACATTGATTAGGAGAACAACACAATTATTCCAGTGCTCTTTCACTGACAACTGCTAATGACAAGCTCAAATGAATGAAATAAAGATCCAATCAAAATAATCAGACTGTCTAACAAACGTTATTTAACATAGCACTCTCATCGGTACTTGTCCCAGTTACTAATCAAATATTCATTTATATCACCTGTTATTTATGTCTTGATCTGAGCAGAATCAGCTATAGCATTTACATTGACATTGCAGACACTTTTGACTATTGAGTCTCAGAAAGGAGGACTACATTCCTCGCTTAAGGCCACAAAAACAAATTGTTCACCTTGCTTTGGCACTACTTTTCTGACAAGATCAAAGACAAGCCCAAACCTTGGGTCTGCTTGTCTCAAAAATGTCGAACCAGAAACCTTTTATTTACTGGTCCAACACTTCAACCCTGAAATGGGGAGGTTCCATGGAGGTTTGCGTGTCTGCAGCATTTCTCTTCTATGTTATGCTTGATTGATTAAGGTCACTAGTTAGTTAAGACCTCCTTTCACTTGGTTGTTATGGTCTTAACTGGACAATAATTGAAAGGAAGAACCACCAGACTCTGGGCCCTCCTTGGAATGAAATTGACATTCTTAGTTTGTTTGCCAGCACAGTATAAATCACTATCAAACAGCGGAAGATACACTTTTCCCATCAATCAAAGCACCACCAGGAAATATGAATATTAATGTGTTTATAAATAGTTTTGTCACAGAAATCCTGTCCAAATATCCTACAACCTTTTGTTTATTATACAGAATTTGTAGATACGCTAATTAAAGAACAGCAAACCACTGGGGTTGCAGATGTAAAGATGGACACAGCTTGACTCTCCTCAAGACAACATCAAAGCAACCAGGGTGATCGAACTTTTTAAAAGGGGAATCGCATAGAAAGCCAATGAATATTTTTACAGAAATGAATGAAAATGTACTTCTTAACAGTTACTGAATGAGGACCTTTGCCTGCCATTAAAGCATACAGAAAAAATTTCATTACCTTGGAAATAGATTTTCTAAAGAAACACATGCTCTGCATGCTAAGGACTAATATTTTTTTTTTGCCTGCTGCCATTCAGGAGATTGTGAGGACAACAGAATGGGCTTGGTTAAAATGTGTCAATTACCAATCTGAGACCATTCTGTCTTAAGAGTGTACATTGTTGTTGACATTCTCTTGTCAACATTCATAGTGGAGAGAAAAATAATAATAATTCAAAGCCCAATGACTAGGAACTTGTGTTGCCTTTTGCTGTGGCCCAGATGTGCCCAACTACTGTTTTCATAAGATGAAAAACAACCCCAAACCTCCTCTGTGTCAGTCTGTTTGTCAAAAAATTGGCTCCTACGGGAATTGCAACTGTGCGTGTGTTCATTGCGAGTATCTGTGAGTCCAAGATATAATATGAGTCCTATTAATCTTCCCAAAACTACATTGCAGATAAAAATTGCATGACAAGGTAACATTTCCCCCTCAACTCGTTTTGCAGGCATTTCTTGTGGTGTACTTTATATGTATTTGCAGATTTCATCAAGAGATTATGAATGACATGTTCATGTTGTTTATAATGGGGGGACACAGTGGCAATTACTATATACTGTCTTTGCAGCAATGACCTTAGAGTAGACCGTTGCTCATTTTAGTCCTCTTTGCATTAAAACAAGCTATCTGGAGAAGTGTCAATGTTCTATTCCACCTTAAAAGACCTGGAAGACTACATTATCTCATTGTACCATACCATCTTCTTCCGCTTATCCGGGGCCGGGTCGCGGGGGCAGCAGTCTAAGCAGGGATGCCCAGACTTCCCTCTCCCCAGACACTTCCTCTAGCTCTTCCGGGGGGACACCGAGGCGTTCCCAGGCCAGCCGGGAGACATAGTCCCTCCAGCGAGTCCTAGGTCTTCCCCGGGGTCTCCTCCCGGTGGGACGGGACCGGAACACCTTCCCAGGAAGGCGTTCCGGAGGCATCCGAAAAAGATGCCCAAGCCACCTCAGCTGACCCCTCTCGATGTGGAGGAGCAGGGGCTCTACTCTGAGCTCCTCCCGGGTGACCGAGCTTCTCACCCTATCTCTAAGGGATCGCCCGGCCACCCTGCGGAGAAAGCTCATTTCGGCCGCCTGTATCCGGGATTATCTCATCATCATCATCATCATCATCATCTTCCGCTTAATCCGGGGCCGGGTCGCGGGGGCAGCAGTCTAAGCAGGGATGCCCAGACTTCCCTCTCCCCAGACACTTCCTCCAGCTCTTCCGGGGGGACACCGAGGCGTTCCCAGGCCAGCCGGGAGACATAGTCCCTCCAGCGTGTCCTAGGTCTTCCCCGGGGTCTCTTCCCGGTGGGACGGGACCGGAACACCTTCCCAGGAAGGCGTTCCGGAGGCATCCGAAACAGATGCCCAAGCCACCTCAGCTGACCCCTCTCGATGTGGAGGAGCAGCGGCTCTACTCTGAGCTCCTCCCGGGTGACCGAGCTTCTCACCCTATCTCTAAGGGATCGCCCAGCCACCCTGCGGAGAAAGCTCATTTCGGCCGCCTGTATCCGGGATCTTGTCCTTTCGGTCATGACCCAAAGCTCATGACCATAGGTGAGAGTAGGAACGTAGATTGACCGGTAAATCGAGAGCTTCGCCTTGCGGCTCAGCTCTTTCTTCACCACGACAGACCGATACATCGACCGCATTACTGCAGAAGCTGCACCGATCCGTCTGTCAATCTCCCGTTCCATCCTTCCCTCACTCGTGAACAGGACCCCTAGATACTTAAACTCCTCCACTTGAGGCAGGCACTCTCCACCAACCTGAAGTGGGCAAGCCACCCTTTTCCGACTTTCCGGGATTATCTCATTGTTTTAATTTAAATTTATCTCCAACCTCTTTTTTAAGTTTGCAGTTAATTGATTTGCTGTGATCATGCCATAGGCCAGGAAAAACACTGCCATGACTGTTTAATTAAATGTTGTAATTGAATTACACTGAGTTTAATAACACTTTAGATGGGGAAAAACCGACCCGTCATGTTCTCACAGAAGTCACTTTTAATTTGGCATAACTTGTTTTAGGTGGTCAGATACTATTTGACAAGTTCATACAGACAATATAGTTGGCTGTTTGAGTTCTTCCATTTTGTTTGTGTGTGTGTTTGTCGCCACTCTTGGCTTGATCAGTTTGCCTCAGAAATCAAATCTTTAGCTCTAACATAACTGCTAAAGTCTGGCTATACAGATATGGAATAGTATGGTTGTCTCGGGTTGTCTGTTTCTTATCAAGACACATTTGGCTTTTGTCTTGGAACGTAGCATTGCGGTCAAGCAAAAAAGTATCCATAGGCATTCTTACTAGATGCTTTTTATTATGAACCAGAAGCTGATTACAAAGACACACATTGACCAAGGTTCTGCTAGTCTAGTTTTCATTTTCAACCATTGCTGGCCAAGACTCTGTGATATCAAGAATAAACTCGACATTGTACAATTAAATAAATTAGGGGAAACTCCACTACAGAAGTTGAGCAAGCAGTGGCTGACGCTGTATCCTCTTGAGCTGAGAAATCTCAAATGAAAATTTGAGACGTGGATGGGAACCTTTTTTTTTTTCCAAATACAGAAACAATAATGTTTTGAGTAAACAGCATACTGTCTTCTGACCGCCTATCTCCATTTCCAGCCATCTCCATCTTTAGAGGACACATCATTCAAAGTTGTTTTGGCCTTGGTTTGGTACACTGCCATTATTATTACTTTTGTGCCATTAAAAACAAAGAACCATTCTTATTTATAGAAACAGATTCTAAATGGTATTAAAAGCTTCAAGACAATGATATTGAAAGCTTCAACCCAACCCTAGAGTTTACAGAACTAAAATATTGACAGTGTATATCTCATCATTTTAGAAATGAGAACAGTTGAAATGGAAATGAATGCAACATAATAATACTCAAAATTGTGATTAAACAGATTCATCTTTGGCTGCCTTTGCCATTGCTACCAAATTTTGCAGTTGCAAATTTAATTTTTTATCTATGTGGGCAGGGTTAACAAGAAAGCTAAGATGACAACTCACCATTGGTCAACAGGCTTTTTTCATTTGTAATAACATTTAATTATGTGGATTTTTTGGGGGCTAATTGAAGAATAGAAAATGAAATAATTGTCAGGATCCGGATGGAAGGCGTTAGTATTTCTGCAACAAACAGGCTGCATCAGGTTTGGTCCCATCCATCGCTCATCAAGGTGTTCGACACCTGTCCCAAGTATTTATTTCCTGAACATGAAGATGCTAATTCTGGTAATCATCACTCTGTCACCAGCTGCACTGTAGAACATCTGTTCTTCACTGTCGCTAGGACAGACGTACAACAGAGCGTCTATGCTGACAGGCCGTCTGAACAATTTGTCACCGGCAAAGTACGTGTGCAGAGCGGAGATAGAATGGAGGGAGGAGCAGAGGACTCCACGTAATTTGGATAGATCATGGAGCAGTTTTTCAAATTGTTGGAGTGGCTGCTGTCGGTCAAGCTCCAATCTCAATCCGGTACTGTTCAGCCATGGCAGCCAGGCAGACAAGCAGATAATACTTTTCTGTGTTATGGCTGTGACAGGTCACTATGATTTCTATTTTGTCATTCTCAGTATAATTAGGTGTATTTTATTTTACCAGGCCAGTTGACTGAGAACACATTCTCCTTACAGCAACAGGGGGGAGAAGAGGGGATGAATGAGTCAACTGGAAGCTGGGGACGATTATGTAGCCATGTTGGTAAGAGGGACATACTTAGAACTTGAACATGACAACGGGGTTAACACCTCTCAGCGCCCCCTAGTTACATCACATCTAAATAACGGGGTTAACACCTCTCAGCGCCCCCTAGTTACATCACATCTAAATAACGGGGTTAACACCTCTCAGCGCCCCCTAGTTACATCACATCTAAATAACGGGGTTAACACCTCTCAGCGCCCTTTAGTTACATCACATCTAAATAACGGGGTTAACACCTCTCAGCGCCCCCTAGTTACATCACATCTAAATAACGGGGTTAACACCTCTCAGCGCCCCCTAGTTACATCACATCTAAATAACGGGGTTAACACCTCTCAGCGCCCCCTAGTTACATCACATCTAAATAACGGGGTTAACACCTCTCAGCGCCCCCTAGTTACATCACATCTAAATAACGGGGTTAACACCTCTCAGCGCCCCCTAGTTACATCACATCTAAATAACGGGGTTAACACCTCTCAGCGCCCCCTAGTTACATCACATCTGAATAACGGGGTTAACACCTCTCAGCGCCCCCTAGTTACATCACATCTGAAATTTGGCAGTGTGTCATACATTGCCAGTGGGCATGGGATTGATATTTGATATTAAGTGTCTTTTGGTGTTATTTTGTGGACTTTAAAGTCTGAGCATGGGGGAACTGAGTGGAGGTTTTGCATTAGTGGAGGTGGGAGTTTTATTATAAAAGTACAGGGCATCCGTCAGACATGAAACTGGTCCATGATGGATGATACAGCTAAAGCATGAAGTTATTACTCAATACAAGAAAACACCAATGTCTATAGAAAGCAGCCAAAGATAGCCTATAGCTTCAAGACCTAAGTGGTGTGTTATCATTGAAGCAGAAAATGTATGCTGAACCTTTGACATAAGATTTCAGAAGTTCAGCATTTTGTGAGAGTTGTGATTGATGATGCTGACGAAGATTTAAAGGCAATGGGAACTGAATATCAGTTTGTGCTGGTTATGTTGGAGCTGTTATGTGTACTGACAAATGTTTTCCTTGTAAACAAGACCTATTCCTGTGTCTCCAAAAAAGGAACACATGCATTGAGATGGAATTACTTTGTAGTATATTATATATTAGCAAATTTAATTCCAGGCAGTGTCTTCTCATGGTTCAACAAATTAGGCCTAAAAAGGCAATTTCCATCTCTGTGCACTGTCATTTTCAAACTCAACCAGACAATTCCATTATGAGTTGACATGAGAGGAGACAGTATTGGTCACCTAGGCTATGCCCTATGTACTTCTTGAGGGAGATGCTGTAGTGTCAAATCTTAAGCCATTCTTACTTTTCTTATTTTTTAGCTGTGAAGAAAGAAGTCCGCAGAAATGTGTCAGTATGTACATATAACAACACAGTCATGCACATTTTTATTTTACAGTTTTTCTCAATCGATTTGACACATTTCTCCAAACACAGATAACAGTTCTCAAAACAGTTTGTAATTGTCCTAAACAGATTGTAAATGTTCCTTCATTTCATATAAATTACAAATCACATGCATCATTTTCTCAAAACACTGTGCACAAAATTCTCAAATGTTTTCAAAGTAGTTCATACAGCCAACCAAAACTTTACAGTTTTTCCCAATCGATTTGATAAATTTTTCCAAACCCTCGTAACTGCTCTCAAAACAGTTAACACAACAAACTAAACAGAAATGTGCCAAATCAATTGGGAAAAACTGTAACTTGTGTATTCATGTTTAAAAAGACTACTCAAATGATTGATTTCCACTTTAAAATGTCATGCAGAAAAAATGTATAAACCCATTCCAAAATGTCCATTAATTATGATCCACATTCAAATGTTCTTTTCCAGTTATTATTATCCTGCTGTGATAGACTGGGTTAAAATACGATATGGTGTCTGTACAAGACCGTACATTAAAATCAATAATTTATATATAGGCATGTGTGAAATCCCTGCTCTGTACTGAAATATTTAGGAAGGAAGACAGAGCTTTTCAGGAAATACAGGCTGTAGTTCTATTTTTTGAGACTACATTACTGCTGCTGGCTGAAACTTGTATAGTACAAATGTCCTCAAAAATGTTTTCCCCATCATTTTACATTAGATAGAAAATATGTACATTACCAGTCAAAGGTTTGGAGACAATTACCCATTTACCTGAAGACCTTGAGATCTGTCATATATACTTTTTTAATAATTTTTTTTTACAGCTTTTCTAAGTTGGTGAATATAAAGTCAAAGTTAGTGTAGCAACTACTCTATAAAAGGAGAGTAGGTCTGATTGCTCATTGGTGCAAATTAGGGGTATCTCCTTAAAGGCTTGGTATGGTACAGGCTAGATTATGGCTGAGGCAATGACAGACTGAATGTAACTTGTTCCTTGGACGGCACATCTAAATTATTAATAATTGCTGTTTTATAACATTGATGTGGGAAGATGGACAATGGTTTACACATGTATATGTATACAGTAGGGAGAACAAGTATTTGATACACTGCTGATTTTGCAGGTTTTCCCACTTACAAAGCATGTAGAAGTCTGTAAATACTATCATAGGTACTCTTCAACTGTGATTGACGGAATCTAAAACAAAAATCCAGAAAATCACATTGTATGATTTTTAAGTAATTCATTTGCATTTCATTGCATGACATAAGTATTTGATACATCAGAAAAGTAGAACTTAATATTTGGTACAGAAACCTTTGTTTGCAATTTCTTGACCAGATTTGCACACACTGCAGCAGGGATTTTGGCCCACTCCTCCATACAGACCTTCTCCAGATCCTTCAGGTTTTGGGGCTGTCGCTGTGCAATACAGACTTTCAGCTCCCTCCAAAGATTTTCTATTGAGTTCAGGTTTGGAGACTGCCTTGGCCACTCCAGGACCTTGAGATGCTTCTTACGGAGCCACTCCTTAGTTTCCCTGGCTGTGTGTTTCATCAAACCACATGATCTTCTCCCATTCCTCCTCTGGATCATCCAGATGGTCATTGGCAAACTTCAGACGGGCATGGACATGCGCTGGCTTGTGCAGGGGGACCTTGCGTGCGCTGCAGGATTTTAATCCATGACGGCGTGGTGTGTTACTAATGGTTTTCTTTGAGACTGTGGTCCCAGCTCTCTTCAGGTCATTGACCAGGTCCTGCCGTGTAGTTCTGGGCTGATCCCTCACCTTCCTCATGATCATTGATGCTACATGATGTGAGATCTTGCATGGAGCCCCAGACCGAGGGAGATTGACCATCATCTTGAGCTTCTTCCATTTTCTAATAATTGTGCCTTCTCACCAAGCTGCTTGCCTATTGTCCTGTAGCCCATCCCAGCCTTGTGCAGGTCTGCAATTCTATCCCTGATGTCCTTACACAGCTCTCTGGTCTAAGCCATTGTGGAGAGGTTGGAGTCTGTTTGGTTGAGTGTGAGGACAGGTGTCTTTTATACAGGTAATTAGTTCAAACAGGTGCAGTTAATACAGGTAATGTGTGGAGAACAGGAGGGCTTCTTAAAGAAAAACGAACAGGTCTGTGAGAGCCGGAATTCTTATTAGTTGGTAGGTGATCAAATACTTATGTCATGCGATACAATGTAAATTAATTATTTAAAAATCATGTGATTTTCTGGATATTTTTTTTTATTCTGTCTCTCACAGTTGAAGTGTACCTATGATAAAAATTACCGACCTCTACATGCTGTGTAAATAGGAAAACCTGCAAAATCGGCAGTGTATCAAATACTTGTTCTCCCCACTGTATGCACTATCTGACCAGTATAGTAATGTGATTTTATACTGTTTCCTAGGAGATAACAACGGATGGCCCCATCTATTTGACAAGTATTTTGGGATGCCAAACTTGGACATGGGGACCAAGTCTGATAAATGCTGTAAGTATATGAAAGTCTATCAATGTACTCCGTCTAATGTTTTTTCTATGACAGGTTAGTTCAATAACATTTATTAAAGGAACCAATGAAAAAGAGCATCGGTGCAGAACCACCACCTATTCCTACCGGATCAGCAGTTCTGAATAAAACAATATCCATTTTGGCAGCATTATGATTACTTGACAAGCAACAACCTGTCTAGGGGAAACTTTCTTGCTGACTTACTACACCACAGAAATTGTGTATTTTTGCTAATGCACATTGCACAGGGAACAGATAATTCACTACAGACATGTTATTGGACTGCCATGTAATTTGTATAATTGTCTGGATTGAATAATGTGCATATAGTAATTTGTGATTCAAAACCTTTTATGTGGGCAGTGAAACCATTTAAACACACATACTCATTATTTGTTCACTGCATGAATAGTAGTAAATTCAGACGCCTCCTTTTCAGCTGTTAAGCCTCATGAAATGGAAGTGATATCAAAGACACAGAATGGTTCTCTGGTGCTTTGAGGGTGTCCCATACTGTTATTATGTAGGCTACTTCAACAAATATATGGACATTCAAGATTTCTTCACAAGTATGACTTCAGGTGTTTTATACCTACAAATTAACAGCTTAACAATTTGATTTTAAGTCCAGTTATCTGTTTCTAATTATTTTAAGCTGTTTGTCACCGTCTTCTTTTTCAGGTTTAATTTAAATTTGGGCTTTTGTATTTGCAGCTCAAAGCTAAATTGCAGAACCCAGTAGTTTAACACAATAACAGTGAAAATGAAATGCAAAAAGGCACGACATCCTTTGCCCTAAACAAGCTATTTCTACTTAGCTATTATGAAATGGTTTTAAAATGGTCATACCATGGTTGATTTAGCATTTCAATTGAGTTTTAGAACCAATATAGACAAAAATCATGCCTTCATGGTGAATGGAAAACAGATTGAAAGGAACTTTTATTTTAAAGCGCATTTCCTAAATCTAATAAATTAGGATACATAATTTTATTTTAGACCAATTATGTCTACTTTACCCTGTCAACTTTAATTGCACCAACCCAGGCCATCCCTGTGTGCCATTTTTGCATTTCATTCTCACTGTTATTATCTTAAACTGCTGGGTTCTGCAATTTAGCTTTGAGCTGCAAATATAGAAGCCCAAATTTAAATTAAACCTGAAAAAGAAGACGGTGACAAACAGCTTAAAATAAGTAGAAATGTTTTGCTTACCTTCAGATAGATTCCGAAGCTTGTATGTGTCACATAGCAAAACAAAGAATGCTGGAGTGGTTATTGGTTTGTACTGTGGCACTCAAAGAATTGCCCCCCTATGGACATTTCCACTTTTTATTGTGTCAAAATGTATTTACTTATTGGTTTATCAACACAATCAGTAGCATTAAGTTAAATATAATAAAATGCAAATTGTTCTAAATTAATTACAAATATAGAACATCATTTTTCCCCCTTCACTATGACACACCTGAATCAGATGTGATTTAACCAATGGGGTTTGTAAGTAGGACCACCCTACTACAAAGCGGGCTGGGGGCAGCCTCATACTGTACAATGGGGATGCTTCTCTATGTCAGGCCCTGCGTAGCTTATGAAGATACAGGGTAAAATGAATGCAGCAAAGTACAGATTCTGGAAAAAGATCTCATGAAGTCTTGCAAGAGACGTTAGACAAGGTCCATCCTCTAGCAGGTTAATGATCCCAAACATACAGGCCCTGAAGTGGCTTCAAAACATAATGTAAGTGTCCTAGAGTGTGGTTCTGTCAAAGCTCGGACCTCAATCCAATTGAGATTGTTTTGTTTTTTGATGTTTTAAAATAATAAAAAGTGTCCAAAGTGTTGAATACTTTTGAGAGCCTGTGTAGCTCCAACTGTTCCATCGGTAAAGTAATCAAGAAAGAAAAATACAATCTGTATGAGGTAACACTTTGTGACATTTGTCACAAATAATTATTTTTAGAATAATTTAGTATTTTCCACCTTGTCATATGTTAAACAAACAAGCATTCCCCATATGTTGATCGTTCAACTGTCTGTTTGCCACAGAATAAAGCACACCTGTGCAAATTCTCTGATACTTTATGTGATTGCCTTAGCTTGCGTTGACCTTATCTATAATCTCTCTTGCTGCTCGCCAAAAAGTTATTTGCAGAGTCTAAAGTTTAAATTGCTTCCTATCCAGACTGAAGGTGTGTCATGTACTACTGACTACAAGCACAATGCCCTGCAAATAAAAAAAAAGATTTATGCAAAATTGCAATGCAGTTACCTGTCCTTCGGTGTTAGAACGAAGACCCAAGGAGAATGTATCATTGTATGATTATCCGATTGAACTTGCTTCAACCGCCTTGCTGTGCAATCTCACTTCTATAAGTATGATCTTCATCTCAGACGTAAAACATGCATTCTTGCAATCAAGATAGATTCTGAGCCATCCTAAGCTATTTCTAATCTCTCATGCCAACCATTTCAGGAGAAATGACACAAGCTTTTGTCAATGATCTTTTGTTAATCTGGATCTGTAATAGGCAATGAATCTTTACTCACCCTATATAGCTCAAGACTCCCAAACAAACCCTCACTATTTCACTTTCCAATTGGGCTACCTTTGATGTACAGTATCTCCTTCTTGTGGTCATAATTTTACAGATTTATACCATTTATATTAACACTTCATGAGAATAGAAGCTTTCTTCTGTCGAAATGGACAAATAGTCCAAAATGTTTGTTGGCATGGTGTTGGCATTCAAATTGTAGTTTTGGAGACTAGGTGAAACCAAGAGAGGTCATCATAATCATGCATATAATTATCTATCATTTCTACCAGTGTCAATATTCATGCCATTTGTTTTTTTAGAAAAAACTATTTATTGATAAACTATGATAATTCTTTAAACAATTTCACCTTGATGGAAGCTTTGATTCTCTCATAACATGAGTGTACAATCAAGCTGTTAAACGCAAGTACATTATTTATTGCCTTTTTCGCTCCTCTTTACCAAGGGTGCTAATAATCATGAAGGGCATTGTATAGTAGAAAAAAAATTACCATTTATGGAACCTGCCATTGTCTTGAGCTGTAGGATTCCTTCAGTGTATTTACATACAATAGGGACCAAAATCTAATATTGTCAGGAATTCGTTTTTTATGGCTACTGGATAATACTTTTCATCTTGGGTGTTCATTTAGCCTTTGCTATACCCTCTGTTTACCCTAGCCTATGCTGTTTCACAATTTGTGCTCTTTAAAAGAAGAAAGAGCCCCAACCTAATCCATTTGACCTAATCCATACGGAATGTGAGATAGATTTTTGTTTCATTTTTTATTGTTTCTGTATACTGTATATACTGTATATGTTGTATGTACTAATTCCGATTATAACTTTTAGTTTGTATGTTATTGGAGCTACATCCAACATTTTACCAGGATTTTTATTCTAATATTTAATATGTGTTTTTTTATAGCATGGTTTAGCAATGCCTGAAATAGTTTAGCACAACTTTCATATCTTATTATAACCCCTCCATATAAAACAAAATATCTGTAATACTGCCACTTTTATCAGAAATACTGGTTAGAGGATTCCAGATATCATTATCATTCCCTTTTCATTCTGTTAATCTTTGGTTCTTGCTGGAATTTCTGGAAAACGTGGCAATCAGAGTCAGGATTATTGGTTCTGTGTACTTCTGTCTTCCACTGTGGGATATCTCTAGCCATGCAATGACCTGCATTTGGTGTCAGAATGATGTAAAACCATACAGGTGTGCAACCTGGACATATTCGGATTTATGAAACAATGATAAAAAGATGATTTGAAAATGTGTGGGCATGCAGTTTAGATTGTTTGGGGTAATTTATTGAAGGATAATAAACTTTCTTTAATGGTTTGGGGACCATGTATATACTGTAAACCTGTTTTAATTAATATGTTTCAAGTAAGAAAGATCATAACTAAAATTTACTTATAATTATTAGAATTTTAAATAAGATAAAAGGACACAATGGAGTTGTGTGGTCAAACGGGTATACACCCATTTAAAGTCTGTTGTTACCCTATTGGGTATGAATATTCAAAGTATGTTGTAACTCTGTTGGGTATAAACATTTAAAGGTATGTTGTTACCCTGTTGGGTATAAACATTTAAAGTATGTTGTTACTCTGTTGGGTATAAACATTTAAAGTGTGTTGTTACTCTGTTGGGTATAAACATTTAAAGTATGTTGTTACTCTGTTAGGTATAAACATTTAAAGACTGTTGTTACCTTGTTGGGTATAAACATTTAAAGACTGTTGTTCCCTTGTTGGGTATAAACATTTAAAGACTGTTGTTCCCTTGTTGGGTATAAACATTTAAAGATTTTTGTTACCCTGGTGGGTATAAACATTTAAAGTCTGTTGTTACCCTCTTGGGTATAAACATTTAGGTACCCTGTTGTTATCTTGTTGGGTATAAACATTTACAGAGGGTTATTTACACATACTGTACGTAAAATATTAAGCCACAAGCTGTCCTTTAGTTATTAACACAGCTACTTCAAATGTATGTACTAATCTATGATGTATTTAACAAAGCATTTACAGTGAATAGTAAAGCAGCAATATCCTTGCAGGCTATATTTTACAAATATAATAACATTTGTTATTACAACCTTATTGTCTGATTTAAAATCCTTTTAATTATAAAATAACTATTTCAGATGATACTCTCTTAACTGTTTCCAAACATTACTGATCTCTTCACAGACTTCCTGCTGGAAGCTGGAATTAATGTCTTTGATGAATGATCCTTAAACAGATCCTCTCCAATTCATTCAATTCTATTGCATTTTCACTTTGAAGTTCTGCGACCATCCATAACCATCCATTTGAGCCTTTGGACAGTATTCCCAAACGCTGAATGAAGCCAAACTACTAAGCAAGCACAGTGTGGTACACCATCTGTCTTCACTGTACATAACCAGTGATTAAAGTGTTAATAAATTATTCCACAAATTCTAGCTTATCCCTCAGACTTCCAAATATTGCGTTTACTCAAGTTAGCAATGATTTGACAAAAAGACCTTGAATATCATACTTACTGTACAGAGAGACACACAAATAAAGTCAATAAGTGTATCTGACTCTGGGGAGGATGATAAATGGCTTTCCACGATTTTTGACAGTTGGTTGTAAAAATTGCACTGTCGATCCAAAACGGGCCCTCGAAAATTGTGTCATCGAAACCACTTGCTTTGAAACATGGAATTGAATATCTAACTTAAGTCTAATCGTATAATTCTAGATTATGCGCATACAAACAACGTAGATCAAAATGTGACGTTTAAGATTTCTATTATTCACAAGTCCCGGAATGCGTGGTTACCTATCAAAGTCTGGAACCATATCGTTAAGGCTGGTCTCATACACTCTCTTGTGTCTCTACAGGGTCAGATATGAAGCTAGCTCTCCAACAACCAGGTTGTCTTGACCTATTTCTGTTAGTTGCTAGTTTTTGGTCCCACCCTGTTTACAACGCGCAGATGTGCGTCAGTCATTAAACCTCCCTTTCCTCTGTGTTGTCTCTTCCCCTGCCAGTGCTGGGAGCTGTTCCAGAGCCATGCCAGTGCAGAGACCTAGAACTGGACTGTGACAACGCTCAGTTTCACCATGTCCCCGAAGTGTCCACTAACGTCACCATGATGTATGTTTCCACAGAGACATACACGTCTACACACACGTGCGAACACACGCACACACTGTAATAGTGGTGAATACCCTTGTATACATGCTGGTGATCACGGCTGTAAAGAATTACTTGAAGTGAGAGTGGGTAGACGGGTTCCATGTCTGGCAAAAAAAAAATTGTCACAGAGAATATTTTGCATTGTCGCTCCTGAAGCCAAAATAGGCAATTTGAAGTCAAATTTCGCACATTTATTAGCAACTTGTCATATAAATTGTATAATGGTTTAAGAACAATTCTAATTCTAAATGGATAGTTTGACATTGAGTAAAGATACTGCTAACTATTTCTTAGATGTTTTTTACAGAATTGATACAGAATTTCTGCACGTGCAGTGGCTCTCAATAGTATTCTCCCTATTTAACTTCTTCAGATGTTTATGTGTTACAGCATGAAATCCAAGTAGTTTTAATTAGTTTGAGTTTAAATTGGGTTTTTGCCACTAAAGCACAAAATACAATATAGCCAATAATGACATAATTGAATATGATTGAAGTCTAGTGGCTCTATTAAACAAGAAAAATCTCCCTATCAGGGTTGACTGTCCCAGCCATAAATATATAAGAGATCTTGGCAGTTATATTAAGAAGATGTAGGGATACTGGAAAAACACTGCAAATAGTGTCAGTGACCTCTTCCTTTAACATCTGTCATTTGGCAGATGCGTCATTAGTAATGCAGCTATATTTTTTGATGCTTTTTTGGGCCTCCTAAATTTGAGGCCAAGCAAACTGAAACCTATGCTTTCCTGCAAAAAATTTAACTACTGTCATTATGACAAAAGTAATGTATACACACGGAAAAAAACATACATTATGCAAAATGCCTGCATAAAGTTATCACAAAGAGCTTCATAAGTTATCACAAAGAGCTTTCTCAGTTTCAATTGTTTTTATTTATCTGTCATAATGCCCCCACATTGTTTAGATAACAGCATATTTTGGCCCTCTGTATCTGTCCCCATTGGGGAAATTCCAGCTCCACTTGACTGGTCATCTACAAATGTAAAAATTGCTTGATGGGTATACCTTGGAGCCCAATTTGCAGAGAAATAATTGTGTCAACAGCCTTTCATTGATGCTTTCTCCTGCTCCAACGGACTTGGCTTTCATCAAGGTCTTGCAGGCAGCTGTGGCATCCTCTGCATTCAAGTCTTATTGGCTTGACCTCTGATAAATGGCAAGTGGGCTAATCGAGGTGGAATAAAATTATAACAATTCAGCCTCAAAATTATACCTTTCGCTCCTTGTGAAAAAATGCTTCTTTTGTTTGGAATAATGTATTCTTTCACTATTACCATTTAAAGGGGAATTTCAGCAAAACTTTTGAAACACCTAAATTGGTCATGCCCTTATGGTGTTCTAATAACAAGCAAGCGCATTTAAGTGCCATTTTTGTTTGGCTGGCGAAGACGTACTCTAGCCCGACGCAGCCCTGTGTAACAGATCTCAAAGGTGAACACCACATTCTTGTTATTACAGATGTTAGAAATAACTTTTCCAATGATAATTTACTTTTGAAAAGTGAATCCATGCTATTCCAATGTTTGTCTACTGGATAACATACTGTAACGCTGATGTGTTGTACGTGCTAAGTGGGCTACCTTTGAGATGCCAATAAACACCAACGTTAACATGCGTTTACCAGTAGAAATAATTTCATTTTGACAAGTGAATTCATGCTTTATCATGTTTCCACTAAATAAAGTTGTTAGTTAAAAATGTTCAGTAGTCAAAATAACAGCAAAGCAACTGCATTCAAGCTGTTTAGAAAACGATACAAACATGTTTGCTCATGTACAAATGCAGTAGACAACCAGGCAGATCTCTATTTATCAAGCATGGTTAGCAAACAAATGTTGTCGTAAATATGCCATTTCAACAACAGCAGCCTCAGTAGTAGTACTTAAGATTACTAGCCATGGATTCCCACCGTTTTCAATAGGAAGGCACAAATTAAATGCTGTTTTAACGTATGTTAAAAAAACACAAAAAAACATACTTAGCTGCTTAACCTAGCCAATAGGTCAGTAAGTTATTTCCCAAAGCCAAAAAGCAAGGCAGAAATCAATACAGTCAACTTATTTTCTGTTTTTGTCCAAATGTGATTAGTAAATGCATGCATTCTTCAGTCCATATTTGAATGCATTTCTTCAAGATAGCAGCAGTTGACGATGTTAGAATATCCAAAGCCCAGCTACAGTACCGCAGTCTATCAAATCCTTTATACAGTATCCTACTATGGTTAATCTATTCAGTCCTTCAAATCATGATGACAGGCCATTGTGTTGCATAATATAGCTAGCAGTACTTAGCCTACTAGGGTAATATTTGGAGATACCTGGGTTAGAGAAGGGACTGCAAACTAGAGTTGTAATGTTGATACCTTGTAGATTTATCAATATACAGCATCGGAAAAATAAAAAAAAAACTATCCAAAAAAGTCGAAAAGGAAAGTTTTGAGTGAGGAACAGAAAGGTAAACATTTTGAGATCACTGCAAATTGAACGCTTCTGCTCCTCACTCAAACCTTTCCATTTTAACTTTTTTGGAAAGGAAAGAAAAAGGTGCAGTGGTCTCTTCATTTTTTCCGGAGCTGTATCTCCTGACAGGAACATGGGAGCTAAAAGGAACATGGGAGCCAATATCAATCAATGACAGCAATGACTACACACAAAATGAATTGTAGCGCAATTGGTGTAGCATGGAGGCTTGGTGAAATGAAAAAAAACATGACTATTTAGATTTTTCAGGTGATGTAGGCCAGTAAATGTTCTGACGTAATGGCCAACTATGCGTGTAAAAAATCTCATTGACCCAGACATGTCTACAAACATGATAGAAACCAAGGCTCTCCTTTAAAATGTAAATGGAGTGTTGCTTTAATGTTAGCATGAACTGTTAAAAATATCAATATAGCTGGTAGTACAATGTTATTTGTAATGCTTTTGGTTAGACTTTATTACATATTTTCTTAGTTCCTGTTTCCATGTGTAGATGTTCTATTAATCAATTATGTGTCTGTAGAGCATACACTTTTGGGACCTGTTTTTTTCAACCTGGTTGACCTTGATCTTTTCACATCCCACAGGTCCCTGCAAAGAAACCGACTCCGGAAACTGAATTCCAACATATTTTATAACTACCAGAGTCTTCAGAAACTGTAAGTTGTCATTTAAATATTGATTGCATTTTAAAGGTGTCTTGAGGCAAGAAGCTTTAGTGGATTCAATAGTGATTTGCTGGTTTAGCTATTAATGCATTAATTCATACAGAATTTATTTTTGAAAGCATTTTAAAAACGGCCTAGCCATTCAAGGCTGGTGTGCGGAAAACGTACAGGCTTTGAAAGAAATTGACCATGTACCTTTGGCCTCCCAAGAGTATTTTGGTATCTGTAAATGAATAATTGCTTTCAAGTTATTATAATTTTTACTTAGACTGACAGAATGGTACTAATACCAATATGCCTCATTACAATAAAAGTATGAACACTTAACTTTGGGACCTAAACCAAGACAGATGAATCAATGGCTCAACTGTCATATAAACAGATATTCTATTGGAAAGCCCTTCATTTGATGACATTTTCCATCAGCTGCATTCATTATCCATGCCAAAATCCTTATCTTACTTGACAGCTTGCCAAAAAAAAAATCAGCACTGTAAACACTGTCTGTCTGTTTTATTTAGCAATCTTACAAGCTATATTGGAATGGCTTTCTAAGCCAGAAGCAACATCCACTATTTTGGGTTGGTCGAAAACTGAATGATCTAAATTCCCACCGGACAAATTGTTCATATTATTATGTGTGGCATCCATACCTTTTGTTATTTGTCTTCACGTTAGTCATTATGAAAGCTGTTCTTATCAACACACAGATTAAAACATACTTTTTTTTTTTTTACATATTTCAAACACATCTCTTTTCAGTTATCTACAACACAACAGAATTCGTGCTGTGAGCCCTCATGCATTCAGAGGACTGTACAATCTAACAAGACTGTAAGTGCATTATACATGTATTAATCTGTTAATACACTTGATGTTAGACCTTTTTTTTTTTTTATCAAAGTCCGGCATAATGAATGTTGTCGATTAAAGATCTCCAGCAAAGTTGCTTATGTTTGAAATAATATGTAAATTAATCCCTATGAAGTGTTCTAGTGAAGTGTGTTTAAGTTCAGTATTTTCTGCTTCAGCTATTTAAGCTACAACAAGATATCCATCCTGATGCCTGGGGTGTTTCAAGATCTAAACAAACTGGAGTGGCTGTAAGTTTTCCCTATTGAAACATTCTGGATGTTCTGTGTAAACCTACTGCTTACATGGGAAGAAAGACACAACACAACACACAACACATTTTTAGACAGCCTTGAGAAATGTTGCACGATGATGATATCTCTGCAGTTTCCTCTGAACCAATGCTTAACCATATGTTTCATTTATTAAGAGAACCAAAAATAAACTCTCCTCTTGGCTTGTAGGATCCTTGAGAACAACAGCATACACCAGATCTCACCCACCACTTTTTCAGGCTTGCACTCGCTGGTCCTCTTGTGAGTTTTTTTTATAACCAATGAGAAAGTTATTTCATATGCACTTTATAGGTGTTTGCCAGTGTTATTAATTAAGGGCCAATAAGATGTTTTTTCATATTGGCAATGGAGAGGATTTTCTTTTTTTTGTTTTGTTTTCTTCATGTGGGTTTTGTTTAATCAGAGTGCACTTGTTTTGTTGCTATGCTCATAGGGTTTTGTTGAACAATGCTTTGACGAGGTTGGATGACATCTGCCTGGAAATGCCAAAACTAAACTGGCTGTAAGTTTCCAAGTCAGCAAATCGAAGGGCTTTTGTTATTAATGTGAACTGATTTTTCTAAATGCTTTTTTTGTGTGTACTTGGGTCTATCCAGAGACATGGAGGGAAATCGGATTGAAAGTGTCGGAAATGTGACGTTCTGGTCCTGCAACGTGATGACTGTGCTGTGAGTAGATGTAATACTTCAATAGACGTAATAAAGTAGACGTAATACTTCAATAGACGTAATAGAGTGGACATAATACTTCAATAGACATAATAGAGTGGACGTAATAAAGTAGACGTAATACTTCAATAGACGTAATAGAGTAGACGTAATACTTCAATAGACGTAATAGAGTAGACGTAATACTTCAATAGACGTAATAGAGTAGACGTAATACTTCAATAGACGTAATAGAGTAGACGTAATACTTCAATAGACATAATAGAGTAGACGTAATACCTCAGAATCAAATCTGACAAGAGCTTCTTGTTTCCCCACTGTTGCTATTGTGACCTTGACCTGCTCAGTGAGGCTAAAACCCATTAGAAATGTAGATAACATCAGTTTCTTTTCATAAACAGGAATTCTAAGTATTGGAAAAAATGACAATGTTTTTCCAATACTTAGAATGTTTACTTAATAGAAGTTTACTTAATAGAAGAACCTTTGTTTAGAAGAGGTAGAACAGAAAATGAGGGGTCAAGAGTCTTTTTTGTGTGTGATCATTCTTGTTTTTTCTGTCTTTTTTAACTCTTTTTAGTGTCCTACAGAGTAACAGAATCAGTCACATACACGAACAGGCGTTCTCTTTTCTACAAAAACTTGGAGAATTGTAAGTGGGTTTTTTTTCTCCACTTCAGACAAAATTGCATGACAATTTCCTCTGTTATCCAGATAAAACCTATTCCCTTGGCAGTACTCACTGCAACCCAACATTATCCAAAATGGGAAAACAACATGTTCCCCCAAACCAAGAAGATTTTTATAATGATTTATGTTTAATGAGTTTTGGTTTAATCCTAACAATTATTCTGAAATGTGTTACCAATGGTTTCCGGATTTGCAGAACAGTGGGGAGTCTTGGAGGTTCTCCAGTACACACCTACACATAACCATGTTAGTCACAGTAAACACAAATATGTGGTGCAGCTTAGCACGGTGCTAAACAACTAGCCTGATGTATTCCAGTCATATATAATTAAAATGAATCAGAACACAGAATGCATGATCATGCAGTCATGTAAGCCATGTAAACATCTTAAAAGTTTTATATAGCGGTTCTTACAGTTTGTTTCCTGTAAAATGCTTTGTCTCTCCAGAGATTTGTCAAGCAACAGACTTGAGACAATTCCTCCTAATCTCTTTGTTCGTCTTGAAGATTTACTGCAGCTGTAAGTCACGCACACTCAGATCTAAAATATGCACAAACATTCAGTTGTTTTCTTGGATTTGGATATCTGGATGTTATTACTAGAGCTCGATATCAATAAGGCTTTTGACTGTTTTATAGGAACATCTCATATAACCCCATAATGGATCTCCAAGTGGACCACTTTGATAAACTGCATAAATTGAAATCATTGTAAGTATGCTTTTGTGGTTGTCTGAGTGCTCTCTTTCTGCATGAAAAGAAATATGCATGGGGCCCTTTCAATGAAATATACATAATAGTTATAATTTGTAGTTATAATTTGTTTAAAAATAAAGGATGAAGATATTAAGGGAGTGTAGAGGTATTCCGTCCTTCTCTGTGGTCCTTCACTACCCAGCCTGAATAAAAACACTTTGACTCCTGTTACAGTGAGAGCCCTAGAACATTGGTGTGGACAGGGAGACGTTTTCCCTCACAAACTAAACAGATGCATTTATTGTTTCTTTCGAGTGTTTGTTTTTCCTGGGGGTGGGGTACGAGTCATTGGTTGGATTTTAAAACCCAACAGAAATAATGGCTCCCGGGAATTGTGGATGGCTCTGCATGTGGGTGGGTGAGTGAGAAAGACACAGGGGAGAACCAACACAGCTCCCTTCATTACCAACGCATTTTGGCGAGTCGACGACGTCAGAAAAGCCTTTCCGCACTCTGCTGTCTGGAGGAAGTTAGATGTTAGCCAGACTGGAACCCATTATGTATGCAATGTCACATATAATCATAGTTTGCATCATTCCCGGACCGAAGGAGCGTGACCTTCCAGTGTGCACCCTTTTATCATACACGCCAGTTGAGTGGAAAATCACAAGAAAAGTGTTTGTGTCACCCTATTGGAACCGTGTGTACTCACAGGCCCACATATCAGCATGTGTTTATTTACACAATAGGTAAGAAAGCCAAATACAATTCTAGATAATACATCAAAGCTCTATCTCAAAAGCACAACGATTTTGTGGAAATAGCATTGCAAAGATGGCCTCAGAAAACTTAAATATTTTGTTCTGGATGTTTTTCTGTGTGACCTCCTAAAGGGAATAACTTCTTTTTAGGAGCATAGAGGGAATTGAAATTGCAAACATACAAAGAAGGATGTTCGAACCACTCAAGTACTTGACCCATATGTAAGTACTTTCTTCATTTTGTTTTATCGTATTTTAAAAAAAAGATTTAATCTCAAACTACCTCTTATTTCTGGTGGGATACATATTCCATTAAATATGTCCCTATCCTTCATCCAATATTTACTTTAGCTCTTCCATTTCTCCATTTAAACCGCTGCAGTAACTAACTCATCACTATCATGAGAACCTCAGTCTGACCCCAGGTCCTTATCGGAAGCTTCAAGATGTCCTCTGCCAACTGCGGGACCACAAGCTATGCATTACATACTTTATATGCCTTTACATAAGGTCACCTCAAAACGCTTTTGGTCCATGCTGAGATTAAATGAAAACCAAGTACCTGTCCTCCATGCTGCAAAACACACCACATACTTTCATTTGACCTGTTTCCGTGCCACCTTTGACGAGTTGTTTTTCCCCGCCCTCACCCCTCGTGTTTCAGCTACTTTAAGAAGTTCCAGTACTGCGGCTATGCCCCTCACGTGCGCAGCTGTAAGCCAAACACTGACGGCATCTCGTCCTTCGAGGACCTCCTGGCCAACATCGTCCTGAGGGTCTTCGTCTGGGTGGTGTCGGCCACCACGTGCTTTGGAAACATCTTTGTCATCTGCATGCGGTCCTACATCCGGTCGGAGAACAAGCTACATGCCATGTGTATCATCTCCCTCTGCTGTGAGACCCCCCCCTCCCATCAGTTTAACACTGATTCAGTTCATTTCAAATAACGCAAAGCAGCATGGCGGCTTCCTCTGAAAGGCTCACACTTAGTGGAAACAGGAAGGCAAGGTTTCACGTCAGGCCCAATTTTCTGCCAAAGTAAACAACATGTTTACTTCTTAGTAATTTAGCTGACTCTTATCCAATACGACTTACAGTTCAATTATCTTAGATATGGTAATGCAGGGAATAACATACAGTATGAAATCCTTACTCCCCCTATAAGTTAGAGGAAGAGTTATATTAGCTGATTCTGACTCTGTTCCATATATCTTTCTGCCCAAGTTTTGATATCTCCCCACACCCCACCCCACACACACAGACAAACATTTTCATTGTGATATGTGTTAGATGATGAAGGCTTCTTATGATGTGTCAGATGAAGAAGGCTTCCATCTGAAGTGCAAAGACACGGTCCAACTCTATTTTGTGTTATCTAATGACTCATGTGAGGTACAGACTTTAGTGCCATCTGACAGCAAATGTGAGCAGTAAATATGTTGTCTGTTTTGACATTACCGTGACTGCAGTCAAACGGCAGCCAGAAGAATTTGTCTCGGACCGAAATGTAATATGTATTCGATTTACATGTGAAATTTCAGTTTGGTTTCCTTGCGCAAACAGTTCATCTCTATGTTTATTGATGGCTTACTTAAAAGGGGGACATGTCAGAAGAGTCAGACTTCAAAGTTTGGCTAGACCTTAGGCAACTTGCAATCAGGAATGTTCAAATATGATTTAGAGTAACTATCCAGTGAAAAATCTTACTTTTAAAAGTCAATATTCTTTTATACCAAAATAATGTTTACTCTGCCTATATTTTTATTGTGGCCAATATAGAAATGTCAAGAAATAAAATCCCACCAGATGGATTTAATGGTCTAAGGCACCCCCATTCAACACTTACCTTAGGAGGTCTGGAGCCTGCTGGGTTTCTGCTCTACCTCATCCTTAATTGTACCCACCTGGTGTTCCAGGCATGAGTTTGTCCCTAATTAGAGGGTCACAATAAAAAAACTGAGTGTAAATGGCTTTGAGAGTCCTGAGTTGAATTTGAGGTGTTTAAGGCACTCTTTTATAGACCCAAGCTGACCACGGCAGTCTAGCCAGGCTTAATTTGCACATGCATTGTGAACAAAACAAGTGGGTTAGCTTGGCTGGGTGGATGGATAGGATGTCTGACGGGGCTGTATTGTCTCGTTGCACTCTAATATCGATTGTAGTATGTCCTGCAAGCTCCTGTAACCTCGGTCTAGGCTGTTAGCCAGGAAATGTGCTTCCCTCCCGGCTTGTTTATTCTAGCGTATATTTCCTGGTTAAGTGAGCAGTGTGGTAAGAAGCAGATTGGCTTAGTAAGACATACTGCATAGGATCTTTATATATATATATTTCCCAAAACCTTTCCCAAACCTTCAGGAGAGGTGTTGGTGTGAGGAAAAACCCTAATCTAGAATTGGAGGGGTGGGAGAAAAAAGATGGTTAGGAAAAAAGACATTAAAATGCATATAGAACCATTGATTATCTTACTTAAAATCTAAATTAAATATGTCAATTTCATCAAGAAGGGTGTAGCTACATATGACACTAAACTGTGAAAGTGATGTATTTTTGAATTAAATTATATGGTATATTGATAATGGTAATTAAGTTTAGCTATTTAAATGTGTGTGTGATGAGCTGTTAACGGTAAGAATGGCATTTCAAAGAGTGGAAGGTGGTGTTAGAGGCTGCTTGAAGTGGTGTTGAGGGGACAGTGTGGGGTGTCTTCTTTCAGATAGGTTTGTTAAGCGGATTCCCTGACTATGGTCACCTAAGTTCCCAATTTTCAATTTGGCCCTCATACCATCATGGCTTCCTAATCATCACCAGCTTCCAATTGACTCCTTTAACCCCTCTGCTCCCCCTGTAACTATTACTCAAGTCTTAGCTGTAAATGAGAATGTGTTCTCAGGTATTCACATATATTGTAATCAGAGTAAATAGGAAAATATAAAATGTCAGCCTTAACATCTACAAACCAATTCAAATCTTCTGATGAAAGATTTCTAAACACTTTCCTAACTTCCAGTTTCAGTAGACACATTCCAAAATCGTGCTGAAGTTTGTTGCTACCAGCTTACCGTGGAGCTAGCCGTCAACGACTGCTTAGAATAACTCAATGACTGAACCCAATCTGTATGACACTTCACACTTGCTGCATGGAATAGGTCATCAATTCTGAGCACCAAGTATGCCCATGGGCTGCTATTTCCTTATAGTGAATGTCAACTTTATGAGGGAGATGAGCAAGTCAATCAGAATACTACATAAGGATAAACTGGCCGATCAGCAGCTCTAATAACATTCATATTTTTAAAAACCATCACAGGACAGTTTCCAATATTACCAGAAAGATGTGCCCATATCAGTTACATTAGTTTGTTCATGAATTGCATATGCTTGGAACGCCTGCTGTCTGTGACTAATCGCTCAATGTGTGTATGTTCATGTAATATAATAGTAGTTACGGCAGCGTCTTTCACCACCCAGGTGCCGACGGCTTGATGGGTGTTTACCTCTTCATGATCGGCGCTTACGACCTCAAGTTCCGTGGGGAGTACAACCGCCACGCCCAGGCCTGGATGGACAGCGTCCACTGTCAGGTGATCGGCTCCCTCGCCATGCTCTCCACCGAGGTCTCTGTGCTCCTTCTCACCTACCTCACCCTGGAAAAGTACATCTGCATCGTCTACCCCTTCCGGTATTTAACGCCGGGCCGCCGGCGCACCGTCTCTATTCTCCTCAGCATCTGGTTCATTGGCTTTGTCATCGCTTTTCTGCCCTTGGTCTTCAAAGGACTGTTCCGGAACTTCTATGGTACTAACGGCGTGTGCTTTCCGTTACACTCGGAACAGCCCGAGACGATGGGGGCACAGGTGTACTCCATCGTCATCTTCCTCGGTGGGTCTTATCTAATGCTCACTTTCACGGTCCGTTTTCCGTTTGGATTTTCAATGTCTGAGGCACGGCAACAGTAACCGTGGTGCCTCGTGTTTACCTTTTGTAAATGGGTGGGACCTGCAGGGGCTTGTGGGGGAACACTCACAACAAAATTGTACTGTGCCTGAGACAGGACACAATGAAAGCATGCTCTAATTTCAGACTATGTTTGTTATTATAGCAAATCCATTGGGCGAATCAGTGTAATTTTATGAATGCCAGAGCTCTAATGGAAAATTCATCAATCACAGTGCAGGGGACCCTTGGCTATTTTGGTGCTAACTGGTGTTTATACACACAGGAAATAGACAATACTCTCATCACTCCAAAATGACAGATCCCTAAAGCTCTTACATCAACAGGTGGAGGGTTACTGCCTGATTCCATTCTCAAGTCCATCAAATTAACTGGCAACATATACGCTGCTGTTGTCAGAATCTTAACTACCATACTATACTTCCATGAAGCCTTTGAGTGAAGTGTTCCAGGATTGCTGCAGTGTGGGCGGTAGTGTTCCCCTTTTAGCCTCTCAATGAGTGATACATCCTCAGGGGCTGGTTTAGAGACGTCACCCAAAACAAAGGCAGTACTGCATTGGGCCCATAAAACAAATGCTTTTTGTCTTGTGACAGTTCCCAGACTGGCCTTTTTGTGGACTCAGTAGAACTGTACTCATAGTAACTTACTGTACATGAAGAAATACATTGGAGGAATTCCAAGGAGCTCATGATGACATTCATTTTCTCAACAGGTCTTAACCTGGTTGCGTTCCTCATTATCGTGTTGTCCTATGGGAGCATGTTCTACAACATCCAGAGGACAGGGACACAGACGACAAAATATAGTAACCATATCAAGAAGGAAGTGACCATAGCCAAGCGGTTCTTTTCCATCGTCATCACAGACTCTCTTTGCTGGATACCGATCTTTGTCCTCAAGATTCTATCGCTGTTGCATGTGGAGATTCCAGGTAGGTGTTGTAGAACTGCCATAATCTTGGAAAATGTTTACATAAACTTTATTTTGATTTCCAATCCTGACTTTGTATCCAACAGATGAGCTGAATTCGTAGCACATTGAGGCTACCCGGCAGTCTTATCGCAGATCAAATATAAATATTTCACTTTCATCATTCTAATTAGTTCCATAATCAATCCCATTTTCCAGTAGTACATTAAATGGCAAACTTCCAGACTGATGGTTACCTTAATGACCATGGTTCTCAGACCTCTCTTCAGGGTCTCCCAGACATTTCACCATCTTGAACAAGCTCAAATATTGAATCTAGTCATGGAATTGATCAAGTACATTCAACGGCAGAGGGTCCATGTTAAGAAGCCCTGCTCTTAATTCAAACGTGTTACACTTATGGCATGTTAACAAATGGTACAGCATCCTCTTTCATCTGCTATTATCTACCACAGCCCTCCAGCCCACCCAACCTCTCCCCAAATCAATTACTTCATATTGCACATATTGTACAGCACATATTCAGAGCATGTTTTTTTTAAGTTTCTTATTTTTCATTACATACAGATTGACTGAGAGCATAACCCATTTTGGCTTGGCAAGTTATAAGTAGCCCGGTGGGGAATCTTGTTCGCAGACAATTCCGAGGTTACTAGCCGGGTCATTTGAAAAATGTATCGGAAGCCAGTAGGCCTACCAGCTTTGTGTTTAACTTTGCTGCCAGTTTCTAATCTTTGAGAAAATTATTTTTGGAGTTGCCTGAAGCATGAGAGGAATCAAGAGATAGCTGAATACCGCAGTGGGGAGGAAGAAGACTCATAATGAGGAAAACTGGTTACTATTCTGAACATTAGGTTGTGAGGAAAACTGGTTACTATTCTCAACATTAGGTTGTGAAGAAAACTGGTTACTATTCTGAACATTAGGTTGTGAGGAAAACTGGTTACTATTCTGAACATTAGGTTGTGAGGAAAACTGGTTACTATTATGAACATTAGGTTGTGAGGAAAACTGGTTACTTTTTTTAACATTAAGTTGTGAAGAAAACTGGTTACTATTGTGAATATTAGGTTGTGAGGAAAACTAGTTACTATTCTGAATATTAGGTTGTGAGGAAAACTGGCAATTATTCTGAACATTAGGTTGTGAGCTTTCTCCCCAGAGTTGCTGAATCATGAGCCAACTAAGTGCCACGCAAGAGTGCGGAAGCTATAAGATGAGTTTTTTTAGAGATTCTACAGTATGAAAAGCACTGCTGAAGTTAAATATATTATTACTATTGTTGTAGTTGCAGTTCTTGTTAGAACCCTGGGTTATGAATTATTCACGTCTTCTTAGTGGCAGTGTCCACTGAATTCTATATGAGTGGCAGTACTGCCTGTACTTTGTAAAATCAGATATTTAGCAGTGAGGGTTAGGGTTAAGGTGCTGTGGGACATGATGGGTTGGAAGGTGATTGGTTATGAACGATGGCCAAGTTTGACCCACTGCCCCACAAGACCTTCCTAGCATTTGAGGAAAAGTATCTAGGAACGAGATTGGCCTCAGGCTAATGGGCCAGCCCTAGCTAGATTTCCATTTCCATCTCATGTGTATTTTCCACTGGGGAGAACAGAATTGCACAAGACAAAGGACAGGTAGCCGAGTGATCAGAGCGCTGGTCCGTCAACTAATTGCTAGTTGGAATACCCAAACCAACAAGGTGGTGTATCTGCACTTAAGCACTTAACTCTAATTTCTCTTTCCCCGGGGAGAAGGAACCATCAGCTCCTGGGTGGTGATATTCATCCTGCCTATCAACAGCGCCCTGAACCCAATCCTGTACACCCTGACGACGCGGCCCTTCAAAGAGACCCTCCTGCAGGTGTGGGCGAACTACAGGCAGCGCCGGCCCCTGATGAGCAGCCACCCAGCCCACCATCCTTCCTTCACGCTGCAGGAGATGTGGCCCCTCCAAGAGAACAGCCCAACACTGACTCCCCCCGGGGACTACCCGGTGCAGCCCCCCCCCTCACAAATGACTTGTCCGATTGCCTACATGTCCGGCACGTCAAACCTTCTGCCCGTGGAGAGGGCAAATGGAGTGTAATGCCCTTTCGGGATCAACGATATGCCCCAGTACTTGGGCTTTTTCTTTTGTTGTCATGCAGACGTTTCATGTGAATAGCGTATTTACAGCATGCTGACGGTTGTGGAGTCGATTGCCGTACATAAGACACGTTGGACTGTGTGTCCTTCTCCCCTGCCGAGGCTTAGACTGTGTTTTTTTCATGCCTTCATTTGGCTGTTAGGATTGACACAATTACTCCTTCTATGATTTATGGTAGTAAAAGACAAACAAATCACTCTTTCTAGTTCATTGCTTCAGGTGTATACATTATTGTGTAGAACAACTTGATCACCGTCATCCTCTGCTCTGCACTGTGTTTATAGTTTTGATGTTTTTGCTTTTGTCTCTGAAATAATTATTTGATGGTCTATGTTAGGAGCAGTGAAACTGCTGACAGATTTATGTATCAGCAAATGAGACACGCTTGTGGCATTTGCCATTTAAAAAAGGGCAGTTGATTTGGGGTTTCTGACCATCTTTGATAACCACATTTCTTTCACCAAAAGGCAGTTCATAAGTCCTCACTGCTACATTTTGACTTGAATTGCCTCTTTGTAAGGAAGGATGTGTCATGAACTTTATTTTCACTCATCTCCCACATTTCACAATTACAGTCCCATCCATAATAATTGGCAACATTAATAAAGATAAACTAAAATGGCTGTGTAAAATAAACATGTAGAATGAGCTATATTGTTATTTTCAAATATGCATGTATTGTACTTTAATAATTAATTTAAGGAAATCAACCCCAAAACATATGAAATAAAAATTTAAAAAATCCCAAAAGACCTATGTGCTTACAGACTGCCCATTTCAATTTAAACAACATGGAATGAACTTTGCAAAATGTTGACGTTGTGGTGAATTAACCAATTGATTGATTGATGATGCCAGTGACACAATCAAGAGCCCAGGGACGGACTGGAACAAAAAACTCCCTTGGACTTTAACCCGAACCTACCCGAGTGACAGCTAGCTCAATTTGCGGCATCAGCAGCTCGCAGTGGCATTTCCGGTGGCAGGTTGAGATGCCGCGGCATCTTCCCCGTTAGCAGTGGCATTTTTAGTGGCAGGTTGAGTTAGCAGTGGCATTTTTAGTGGCATGTTGAGATGCCACGGCATCTTCCCCGTTAGCAGTGTCATTTTTAGTGGCAGGTTGAGTTAGCAGTGGCATGTTTAGTGGCATGTTGAGATGCCACGGCATCTTCCCCGTTAGCAGTGGCATTTTTAGTGGCAGGTTGAGTTAGCAGTGGCATGTTTAGTGGCATGTTGAGATGCCACGGCATCTTCCCCGTTAGCAGTGGCATTTTTAGTGGCAGGTTGTGTTAGCAGTGGCATTTTTAGAGGCAAATTGAGATGCCACGGCATCTTCCCCGTTAGCAGTGGCGTTTTTAGTGGCAGGTTGAGTTAGCAGTGGCATTTGTAGTGGCATGTTGAGTTAGCAGTGGCATTTATAGTGGCAGGTTGAGATGCCGGTGGCAGGTTGAGATGCATCTTTCGCCGTTTATATGGTATTTCTGGTGGCAGCCTGAGATGCCACAAATTTACTCGACCGATTATGGGATAGAACGGTGGCAAACAAGGGCTGTGTCCGAAATCACCCACTACTCAACATATACAACCAAACCAGTAGCCTGTCGTACTGTAGAGGAAAGAGCATATCCGACTGCAACTGCTGGTGTTTGTAGCATTTGCTAGTGAGATACCTTATAGTTTATAAATGTTAACATTTGCCAATATTACACTTGGTAGCATCCTGTGGAGGGTGCTTCGGGAATATAGGGTCCTGGGTCCTTTGCTAAGGGCTGTCAGGTCCCTTTACGACCAAAGCAGGAGCTTGGTCCGCATTGCCGGCAGTAGTCAGACTTGTTCCCATTGCCTGTTGGACTCCGGCAGGGCTGCCCTTTGTCGCCGGTTCTGTTCATAGTTTTTATGGACAGAATTTCTAGGCGCAGCCAGAGGCCGGAGGGTGTCAGGTTTGGGGACCACACGATTTCGTCTTTGCTCTTTGCGGATGATGTTGTCGTGTTGACCCCTTCAAAACCAGGACCTTCAGCATGCGCTGGGACGGTTTGCAGCCGAGTGTGAAGCGGTGGGGATGAGAATCAGTACCTCCAAATCCGAGGCCATGGTCCTCAGTCGGAAAAGGGTGACTTGCCCACTTCAGGTTGGTGGAGAGTGCTTGCCTCAAGTGGAGGAGTTTAAGTATCTAGGGGTCTTGTTCACGAGTGAGGGAAGGATGGAACGGGAGATTGACAGACGGATCGGTGCAGCTTCTGCAGTAATGCGGTTGATGTATCGGTCTGTCGTGGTGAAGAAAGAGCTGAGCCGCAAGGCGAAGCTCTCGATTTACCGGTCAATCTACGTTCCTACTCTCACCTATTGTCATGAGCTTTGGGTCATGACCGAAAGGACAAGATCCTGGATACAGGCGGCCGAAATGAGCTTTCTACGCAGGGTGGCTGGGCGATCCCTTAGAGATAGGGTGAGAAGCTCGGTCACCCGGGAGCAGCTCGGAGTAGAGCCGCTGCTCCTCCACATCGAGAGGGGTCAGCTGAGGTGGCTTGGGCATCTGTTTCGGATGCCTCCGGAACGCCTTCCTGGGAAGGTGTTCCGGTCCCGTCCCACCGGGAGGAGACCCCGGGGAAGACCTAGGACACGCTGGAGGGACTATGTCTCCCGGCTGGCCTGGGAACGCCTCGGTGTCCCCCCGGAAGAGCTGGAGGAAGTGTCTGGGGAGAGGGAAGTCTGGGCATCTCTGCTTAGACTGCTGCCCCCGCGACCCGGCCCCGGATGAAGCGGAAGAAGATGAATGAATGAACACTTGGTAGCATTTTCATGACCCTATTTGTTCATTTCTTTTTCAACATTTCTTTGATTATTTATTATATTTTATTTGTATTACAGTCTGTTATATTGCAGTGCTAAGGAAAGAAATTGGTGGTAGCCTATTTTAATTTTTAAATTTAAAATGCAATGACAAAATACTTTACTCACTAAAATAAAAGACTGCAGTTTAAAGCATGATTACATTAGGGGAACAATATTTAGGATGGTGCCCCCTTTATTTTTTAAATCTTGACAATTTTTTTTTCAGACCCTGATCAGCAGAGATCAGGACGACTATAGCTTTCTGAAAAGCAATTGTGAAGCTCCGACTGGCCAGCTCTGACTGGCTACTCCCGGATAAAAGATGTGGACTGTAGGTGGAGCTGAGGCCGAATATGAAGCCTGTAGCTGCGGCTAGCGGGGGAATCAACTATATAAAAAAATAAACTTTTATTGCTAGTGACAGCCGAAGATAGACAGGAAAGGGGCACAGAGAGAGAGGGGAAGACATGCAAAGGGCTGCAGGTTGGATCATCTGAATACAGATTGCTGAATTAAATTAAATAGACAAAATATACAGGTGCTGGTCATAAAATTAGAATATCATCAAAAGTTGATTTATTTCAGTAATTTCATTCAAAAAGTGAAACTTGTATAATGTATACATTCATTCCACACAGACTGATATATATTTCAAGTGTTTATTTATTTTAATATTGATGATTATAACTGACAACTAATGAAAAACCCAAATTCAGTATCTCAGAAAATTTGAAAATTGTGAAAAGGTTCAATATTGAAGACACCTGGTGCCACACTCTAATCAGCTAATTAACCAAAAAAACCTGCAAAGGCCTTTAAATGGTCTGTCAGTCTAGTTCTGGAGGCAACACAATCATGGGGAAGACTGCTGACTTCACAGCTGTCCAAAAGACAACCATTGACACCTTGCACAAGGAGGGCAAGACACAAAAGGTCATAGCTAAAGAGGCAGGCTGTTCACAGATTTCAAAATATCCTTTTCCAACAGGACTTGGCACCTGCACACAGTGCCAAAGCTACCAGTACCTGGTTTAAGGACCATGGTATCCCTGTTCTTAATTGGCCAGAAAACTCGCCTGACCTTAACCCTATAGAAAATCTATGGGGTATTGTGAAGAGGAAGATGCGATACGCCAGACACAACAATGCAGAAGAGCTGAAGGCCACTATCAGAGCAACCTGGGCTCTCATAACACCTGAGCAGCGCTACAGATTGATCGACTCCATGCCACGCCGCATTGCTGCAGTAATTCAGGCAAAAGGAGCACCAACTAAGTATTGAGTGTACATGCTCATACTTTTCAGTTGGCCAACATTTCAAAAAATCTTTTTTGTATTGGTCTTAAGTAATATTCAAATTTTCAGAGATACTGAATTTGGGATTTTCATTAGTTGTCAGTTATAATAATCACAATTAAAAGAAATATAAATTTGAAATATATCAGTCTGTGTGTAATGAATGAATATAATATACAAGTTTCACTTTTTGAATGGAATAACTGAAATAAATCAACATTTTGATGCTATTCTAATTTTATGACCAGCACCTGTATACTGACATTTAGTTTGGAGGGGTTTAGATGGAACCCACTTTGTTAATTAATACAGCATTTGTTGGTACAATTTTTTTAAATGTTTCATTCAGAGGTACTGTAAATGCTCTATATGTCTGAAATCTTCACTTGGGAAAAACATAAATTATCAATAACATTCTTTTTTTACTGCAGGAAAACCTTATCCAACATAGAACTGGCTGCAGCTGACTGCTGCGATAAGGCAACATTCCATGGAGGACTGGAACTCCCTGCTGTCCTTTTCAATGGACAGAGAAGAAAAAAAATAAGCCATCCTGGAGATGGACACCTGGGATGGGGAACTGGATGAGGATTCTCCAGCAGAACTTTTTACATTTGTCTTTGGAAAAAAAAGGACTACGACAACTTCTGGGAAGAATTTGTTGATAAAAACAATTACAGACTCTTGGCAAGATTTGAGGAACAGTGATTGTTAAAATATTTTTATATTATGTTATATTAAAGAGTTTTGTTCCTAAATACAGCCTAGTAATTCATACCAAGACCTTTGTACATGGTTTTAATGTATGCACAGATACATATAAATATCACCTAGTATAGTAAGCTATAAATGTTGAGGGTTTAAAGTCAGATAGGGACAGCTGCCACAGGGGGCCAGTGGCAATTGCCACAAACATTGGCCGGTGCTTTGCCAAGTGTAAGCCTATAGCCTAAATACTGTTCCCCTAATGTAATCATGCTTTAAACTGCAGTCTTTTATTTGAGTGAGAAAAGTATTTTGTCATTGCATTTTAAATAAAAAAAAGAATAGGCTACCACCAATTTCTTTCCTTAGCACTGCAATATAACAGACAATAATACGAATAAAATATTATACATAACCAAAGAAACGTTGGGAAAAAAGTGAACAAATAGGGTCATGAAAATGCTACCAAGTGTAATATTGGCAAATGTTAACATTTATAAACTATAAGGTATCTCACTAGCAAATGCTACAAACACCAGCAGTTGCAGTCGGATATGCTCTTTCCTCTACAGTACGACAGGCTACTGGTTTGGTTGTATATGTTGAGTAGTGGGTGATTTCGGACACAGCCCTTGTTTGCCACCGTTCTATCCCATAATCGGTCGAGTAAATTTGTGGCATCTCAGGCTGCCACCAGAAATACAATATAAACGGCGAAAGATGCCGTGGCATCTCAGGAAAAATCGTTGGCATCTCAACCTGCCACCGGCATCTCAACCTGCCACTATAAATGCCACTGCTAACGGGGAAGATGCCGTGGCTTCACTTTCTCAAAGTCAGAGACAGTAACTGCAATGGCCTCACAGCAAAGCAGCTGAACGCACGAGACTAGAACAAACAAGGAAAAATACATGAATCAACAGGCAGGTAGACATCATGGTAGCTAGTTAGCTACAATGCATTAGCTATCTAGCCCAATAACCCAAAGTTGATGTTTTCCTATCTATTCTTCCTCCCTCACCATCACTGCCTACCGCTTCAGTTAATTCGCTTGGGTTAGTAGCCTCACAACCACAGACTGACTCTCGATGTCATCTTCTGCTAGTGATATCTCGGCTCCATCGTTGGTTCCTGTTAAGAAGCAGCAGCAAAAGCAGGTGCAGTAGTGGCACCACTACAGAACAATACTGTTAATGTACGATATTTTCACGCATTTAATTCACGCGACTTATAAATCGTTTCTCTGATTCATTGTATTAGTATACAATATTGTTTCCCCCTACTTATGTTGTGCATAAAATGTATCTCACTACTTGTGTTGTTTATTTTATGTTTGCTCGTCTTCATCAAGGGTGTTAGTTTGGAAGGGACTGCATACTGTCTGTCTGGCTGATATGATGTGCTGTTATATTTCATCGTTGTAATTTTAGGCCTGTATGTGATAGGAAATCACTGTCAGAGTTTTGACTGGGCCTAAACTATTTATGATGCATTGATTTGTAGATATATTTTAAGACATATTGTTTTGTTCTTGCTTAGGAAATATTTTTGATTAACTAAATTATAGTCAAAATATTAAACAGACTCATCTGCTGAATTGAATGCTCAACGTGGACAAACTTGCTAAACCCTGATGTACTCAATGATGGATGTAATCTATGTAATAAAACCACCTGATCAACCCCCCGATCATAAAATATTTGCAACTCATTAATACTGTACACACTAGTTATGGTGCTATTGAAAATGTATTTACATCAAAGTCAAGTCAAATGTATGTATTTATAAAGCATATATAAAAACAATCAAGTGTCTAGGACAGCAAAAGGAAATCCATACCTAAAACATAGCTAACTAAGCATATAGGACATGAAAGACATAAACAAAACTCCCTACCCATTTGCAGACTCACCTGCTAAAGAAAAAAGACAGGACTTAAGGTGGGATTTAAAAATGTTGCCTAATATATAAAGGCTATTCCACAACTTTGGAGCAGCAACAGAAAAGGGCATGGTCTCCTTTAAACTTTAATCGGGACTGTGGAGCAATTGGTTGGAAGACCTTAGGGTCCTTGAGGAAGAGTGGTGGATAAGGAGGTCAGAAACCTAAGGGTCCTTGAGGATGAGTGGTGGATGAGGAGGTCAGAAGTAAAAGAGGGTGCTGATCCATGTATTGCTTTAAAAACCGAATAAAATAACTTAAAATCAATCCTGTATTTAACAGGCAACCACTGGAGTGAGGCCAATGCTGGAGTGATGCTCTCTTCTCTGTACCCGTTAAAAGCCTAGCAGCTGCCTTTTGGACAAGCTGAAGGTGAGACAAGGATGACTGATATACAAAGAGTTGCAATAGTCCAGACGGGAGGAAATGAACGCATTAATATTTGTCTCCAAATCCTTGAAAGTGAGAATGGGTTTCATTCTGCCATTGGCCCGGAGCTGGATAAAGCTACCTCTGACAACAGCGGTTACTTGTTTATCAAATTTGTGATCAGAAACAAAAAGGACCCCATGATTTTTTGCAGTTATGTACATTGATGAATAGAGACCCTAAGTTATTAACAATAACTTTGGTGGAGTGTCTGGGGCCAAATACAACTTATGTTTTTGTGTTAATTAATTGATTAAAGTTTCAACTAGCTGGAATTTTATGTCCCTAAGACAAAGAGTGATTTAAGGGATTTCTTGTCACCAAGTTTCAGGGGAAGATTCAACTGTGTGTAATCGGCATAGCAATGGTAAGAGATATATTACTAAAAGATGGGAGCCCAAGGGAAGCATATAGAACGAGAATAAGATAGGGCCTAGGACAGCCCCTTGAGGTACCCTGCAGGTGATTGATGCAGAGCAGGAGGAGAAATCCCCGTTCTTTACAGAAAATGTCTCTCAAATATGAAGTAAACAGCTTTAGGGCAGTGCCCTAAATGCCAACTTCTAGCTTAAGAAGATCTAGAAGGATGGTATGATCAATCATGTCAAAGGCAGCATTATGATCAGGCAGAATTAAAATTGCTAAATTTCCATCATCCCTAAACAACAATAAATCATTTAAAACCTTAAGAAGAGCTGACTCCATGCTATGACGTGCAAACATGAGTACATATACAGTAATTTATTATTTAAATAAAAAATTACAGGGATGAAACTCAATATTGAAAATACTGTGATTAAAGAAAAATCATAATTTTTTGAAGAATTTCTACTCTTTCCATGTCGTATTAGTGGCTTGAATTGTAGTTTGCATAATTGTATAAAGTGCATACAAAATAAAAAACTGGGACCCAGTGATCTAGTTAGATTTGACTTATTTTGACTCACGTGAACATGTCATAGGATTGCTGCGTCTGCGCAGTTAGATGGTGTGTTATGAGACGGATTTTGTTATGGACTCAGTCAGGGTGAAAGTTTAGTAAACCCTTGGGGCTCCTTGCTCTTCGTTTCTAGAGAGGACTGCTGCTAACTGGGGAACTACCACTACTAGCTGACCAATTAGCTAATAGGATGTTTCCAGCTTGCAGATATTCAATTCAAGGTAATTACTTTTTCGTTAGCTTGCTTGCTTGCTACAATATTGTAGATGCTAGTGTGCTCATGGGTTGATCATTCTTTTGCCCATTGACACATTGGTCATCCTAACATATCAATGATAACTATTAAAAGTAAACATTTGAGTTGCATGAATTAATATGTTCGTACTAATATATTACACTACTAGCGTTGTAATATCTTTGGATGCTAGTTGGCTAGCTAGTCTCATTGGAGTACTGTAGTCTGGGTTTGCAGAGAAAACAAATATGCTAGCTAGGTAGCTAGCTAAGCTAAATGTAGGGCAAAGTTCAAATTAAATATAGTTCACATTTACACGTGTCCTTCGGGCAGATAATGTTATGTTAATATGTACAAAACGACGAGGTGATACATTCACTGTCTGCGTACTTCACATCACAATGCATGTAATAACAGTAAACATCTCAATGTATTCGGCTAAATAGCTTGCTTTTTAACTGCCTACTTGCTACAGCTAGCTAAATAGTTAGCCGGTCAGCTCGCGTTTAGTTGGTTTGACAATGTCAAGTTTAGAAACAATCATGCGCCTCTGACACGGATTTGTGCCAACAGTAGTTTGACAGCGGTCAACACAGTAATGTAACGTTGTTAGTTATGTGACCTATTTTTACGTGACCTTTTACTCTTTCTGTGCTTGTGTAGTAGGTGATCCCAAATCGTTTAAAAAATAATAATAATTGAGAAATATGTCTGTCACAATACTGGAATCCTGTAATGAATGATTATGCCTTTGAACCTAAGCATGTTGTAAAAATCTGCAAACCGACAGATTACATCAGAATCTTGTTCTGAGTAATACGTCTGCAGTAAAGATCCACATTTTCGTTCCACTCTGCCATTAATCCATGTTAAGGCTATTGGAAATTTTGTTTTCTAAAAATACATCTTTGATATCACGCGGGAAAAACTTAAGCCGAATTGCTTTGCAAATGCTAAATCTGGTAAAGAGTCTGCTAAATGACTAAAATAAAATAAGTGATCTAAACTGAGATTGTGGGCTTCTGGACCCTTTCATAAAATGCTTAGACGTGTTCTTAGCATTAATGAATAAACTACAAGCACAGAAAGAGCGAAAATAAGTCTGCATATATAAACAAGGTGAACTTGGCTTTTTTTGCTGTCAATCTCATGCCCTTAATTGGAATGCCTTGCATGCCTTATCACCAATACATATTGCACCGGCTACTCTGCGGAAGTGACAGATTCTGTATCCATGTATCATACACCCTACAGTTCCAGTAAAGACTTCCATGATGAGAGAGAAGCCGAGCCTGTAAACATCATGTCAAGTCGGCCGTTCAGTTGTGATCCATCAAAACCAGCCCACATTAGTGTTCCTTTCAACTGTGCGATTGTTAGATAACATTGGTACACAGAAGGTGTTGAGCAGGCCCTAGCTTGATCAGCTTCCTTGCCAGTCCTCCACTTGGCACTGAGTGGAGTTGCTTTGTGTTTTACAGCCCAGAGGTGTATGCGAGTATTGAAAACAGTGCAAGCAGAACATGCTTCGCTGCAGCTCTACGCATGGAGACGAAATGGCTCATCTGCCGTGACACCCCGCATAACATCCCACTACTCAATCTTCCCCAGGGACAACGACCCACGATGGGAAGGTAACTGTGGGATCCTCCTCACTATGGCAGAAATGTTGGCTGCTGTCAAATCATCAGGAATAACGAAAAAAAACCTTAGGGCTGTAACCAAATATTTAGCCTGGTTATCGCTAATTTTCAGTGTTCAAATTATAATTATATCAACTCCATTTAGAAATCATCCAGTGGCAGTTTCTACTTGCCTTCTGCTCTATTATGTTATTATACACCTAAACACCATTTATTTTTCTTTCATTTGACCAAGGCTGATAAAGCAAACTAAAGTTGTGTGTGTATGGACTGTATAATAACTGTCCTCCTGAATAAGCAATTTCTTTAGTTGATGTGTTCTGAGACAAGTTAACCACAGTAAACTGTTATTTTGTATGTATTTTTTTACGTTGTTACTTTTGATGCTCCTTTCAGTTAGATTTTTTTGCAGTGTAACAATTTCTGAGACCTCAAGACCTGAAGTTAACCTGGAGGCAGTAGCATAGTGTGTTAGCTAAGAAAGTCCAAACCCTGTTGTAGGCTAGTGATGAGGGAAACCTTTATTGCATATCGGGTAAACGATTTTCACAATGTATCGCTTTGACAATATCGCAATAGTATTTCTGCATGTTGGCTGTACCTGCATCAAAGCTCTTTTTTTTAAAAAGCACTTTTATTTCCATTATCAAAACTCTTCCATCTGCAGAAGTCCTATGGAGAGCAATATGTTTTAGAATTTTAGAATTGCAATTCAAATCAAATTTATCACAGGATGCTTCTGTGCTGCTCAGTTTATAGAGCATGGCGGGTGTAACACCGCTATCGTTGTTTCAGTTTCCAGACGGGTACATTTGTCAATTCTACCAGCCACCTTGGTGTTCCTGTACACTTTTTGGATACCCACCATTTTTTGTTGTTGTTGCCAATACATATTCCTGACAAATTTACGAGGGTGAACAAACAATACAGGGTTAATTAATGACTCGTGTCTTGACAGTTGTTCTCCAATGTCAGTCGTTATCCCGATACCAGGCTTGATTTGATTGCACCTGATTGGACAGAAAAGAGACGCTCGTTGAAAGGGAGTACATCTTTTTTCACTTCACGTGACAGAGCCATGAGCATGGGCCAGCGTTGTAGGCTTCTCTGTTCTAATTCCCACAGAGGATAAAAAGCATAAAAACTTTGTCTGTAGTCAAGTCATGTATCTAATGCTGCAGATTTGCGTCCTTTTTATTTAATTAAATAATATCAATTGAGCTGATCAAACTGAAAAGCTCAACTCAATCAAGAGTTTTTTTGTTTTTTTTTAAGTTTACCGAAATGAGAGTTTTTTTTCTGTGTGTTTTTTCTGGATATTTAGAGTCAGTAATTATCTTATCAACTGCCACTGAAAAATAGGCGTTAAAATAATATTTTTGGCAGTATTTTTGTATTGTCAGGTCCTAGGCTGTTCCCGGCACTCTTCGTAACACTCTTATTGGCCTTGCCCAGGTGTGGAGATGGAGCGGTTTGCTGACGAGGCCGATGTGGTGATAGTGGGCGGGGGTCCAGCAGGCCTGTCGGCAGCCATCCGGCTGAAGCAGCTAGCCAATGAGCAGGAGAAGGAGCTGCGTGTGTGCCTGGTGGAGAAGGCCTCTCAGATTGGTGCACACACCCTCTCTGGCGCCTGCCTGGAGCCAAGCGCCCTCATTGAGCTCTTCCCAGACTGGAAGGAGAGAGGGGTATGTGACGCACAGTTCCAACATGAAGCTTAATGTGGAGAGCTTTGGTCGGTGTGCTAATTGGTTTCATAGGACTGGCCCTCAGCCCCAAAGAGATGGAAATATTTCTTATCCGTGCTATTACCTTTTTACTTTAATCCGAAAAACCATTCAAAAACAACATGCACAAAAATGAGTCAATGTTAAAGGTGGGGGAGAGATTCAATTAACCAGTTCCCATTATAGCCAGTAAAATTTAATGGTACTTTCCCACCTGTTAATTTGAATTGGCTAACACGGCTCTAACAGATGGGCTTTTCTCACTTATCAAATCAAGAACTAATGTAAGGTAACATGGTCACATCGAACTGCTGGTTGTCTGATGTCATTGAGCATACCATCAAAAACATTTTTAAGAAACCATTAGAAGTGTACCTCATGGCCCAATGACTGGCTTTATTTTGCATGTAAATGTTGGAGTTCAATGGCCTGGTCAAGGACACAACATTGGATCACGTGTCCATGGCTTCCCATAGAAATGACTGATTTAATGTTGTGTATTTTGAGTTTTCTTTTTTGAGTGGAATAAACGTACCACTAAGCATCCATGCATGAGTGGAACTACCAACAAGGGAAGTTCTGATTGGTCATATAAAACACAGTTGGCGCTACGATTTGACAGACTGAGATGGTGATAGCACAACATCCTTTATTGATCAGAAAAATGGCAGGTTATTACGCTGGCACTTCTAGAAAAATAATACTATTGCCTCATGTCCTGGCAGAGATGTTAGAAAAGGTATGATTTTGAACCAGCCTCTCAAATATATCTGAAAATATATATGCCATGTCACATTTGATTGGGCATATTTTTTGCTATGACAGTGTTCCTATTTTGTTTTTGCCTCCCCCCAATCCACATGTAGTAACCCCATAATCTTTCTTGTTAACTACCCTTTCTGTAATGTTGTGAAATTTTTGGACGGGCTAAGCCTTGGTGAGTAATGTGTAGCATCCGTCCTAGTGTGGGTGTCCACACTAATGCGATTCTGCCTGAGATATGGAGAAGACAGTGTGTCACAGCGGTTGAGAAGGCAAAGGAAATCTTTACCAGGGAATCAGTCGCTAATACTGTCGCTGCATGAAATGGAGGTATCAAGCCCATGCTAAGATGACTTGCTGGCCGTTGCTAACCAACAAGGCAACAGTGTCATACAAGGGATTGTGACGTGACAGATGTGGCATATCAAGAAGCTGATTATAAAGCATGATCATTACCCAGATGCACCTTGTGCTGGGGACAATAAAAGGCAACTCTTAAATGTTGCACGACACAATGACACAATGTCTCAGTTGGTGAGGGAGCGGATAATTTATGTACAGGAATGTCCATCAGCACTTTTCCAGAGAATTTGGTAGTACATCCACGGTCCGGTGTAACCACACCAGCCGAGGACCCCCACATCTGCCTGAGGGATGGTCCACGGACAGCTAATGCCCTTATTTGCGCATCTGCTCTTCAGTCATCCTCAACAGAGTCTTGTCCTGACTTCATTTTGGCATTGCCAGGGCTAGTCAGCTCCCTGTTCTGCAATATGAACTGCATATTAGAGACTTTTTGTATGCATTCTCTGTCATCTCTCACACAAGCCCTCACACACCCAGGCACCCAGATATACACTCATTCATACTTAATTTTCACAGGCACATACTTTTGCAGTTTGTCTGTATCGAGGCATAACAGGTCACTTTGTTCTAAAAAAATTTTACTAGCTGCATATGTTTACATTTCAGTAAATATTTTGTTTCATCCTAGGTCAGTGTTGCTGCAAATATAATTCTAATGTTCTTGTTTGATACTCTATTAACTCTCCCTATGTTTAACATTCAACTCCATTGTTGAGCACTAGAATTTTAATTTGAATATCAAGAATTTCACTGCGCGTGCCTTCAAATCAAGATTATCTCCACGCAACCAGTAAACTCTAGTTCCTTTAATAGGTTTGAGGCTCAACCTACAAGCCCAACGCCATAGTGGATTTCCGTTCTACCTGATAATGAATGGCACACACCAGGTCTAAACCAATCCCTGATTAGAGGACCACGGGAATAGGGGGGGCAATGGAACTGGCTATGAGGTCCACAGTTCCTTAAGCCACCTCTAGCTTCTCACTATATGTAAATTGGCCTCTCGCTTTCAATTTGTCTCACTCTTTCATTTTTGTCTGTGTCATTATCTCCACTCTGGCTTTCTTGTGTGTGTGCAGTTCCTATTTTGGTTAAAGTCAGTGATATCATTAATTAGCTGTCAAACTTTAAGGCTGTCAGGCAAGCCTTAAAGTTTGACTGGTGGCATGCATGCCCGGCAAATTAAAATTATTTTAAAGACTCTTCAAAAATGATCTGTGTACCGCATCCATGAATTGAATTACACTCCCGTAGAAAAGAATTGCCCTATCTAGTTCCACTGTGGAATAATAGTCATAAATGAACTATCGCATCTGGGGTTCCTCCAGCTGGTCTGTTGGACATTTTCAAATGGCATGTTGAGGGAGGAAGCATCGTCCCACAGATTACTGTGGGAGTTACTTTCCCATGGGAGATTGAATACTTATTTCAGTACTGATGACGTCTGTCAAAGAGAGGTTGAGAGATAAACTGCATATGCTCAATTCATAGATATCTTAAAGAGACAGATACACACTGGATATGGGCCTGGCTTTTATTTTTTTTTGTAGTTTCAAATGGTCACGAATCATTCTTTGCGCACGCACAGTCTGTTTCAGACAGTACTTGGCAATCGTAGACATGATTGGTGGACTTAACATGGCAGAGCTCTTCTGTTGACTCGGGTGTACGCTGAAACGGACAACTTCAGAATGGACATGGTCTCTTGCTTTGTGCATGCTGGAACAATATAATGGTCCTCCCTAATGCGTAGATGAGAGCTTTGTCTATCTTTATGTTTGACTTTAACTTATGTGAAATGTACTTAATGACACCCGAGGAGAACGTCTTACAAGCATCATAAATGCTAATATTAGCTTTTTTTTTTGCACCCTCCGCTTACAGGCGCCCTTAAACACACCCGTCACAGAGGATTTGTTCAGCATTCTGACCAAGAAACATCGAATTCCTGTCCCAATGTTGCCAGGTACAGTCAAATGCATGTTCACAAGTTTTTTTTGAAATGGTTTAACCTATAGCTATTATGGCGTTAGCTTTCACTGTGTATTTTGTGTTTTTCCCTATGCTGTTTCACATGGGGCTTTTCCTACAGGTCTGCCCATGAACAACCACGGGAACTACATAGTGCGGCTGGGTCATTTTGTACGCTGGTTGGGAGAGCAAGCTGAGGAGCTGGGTGTGGAGATATACCCTGGCTACGCGGCAGCGGAGGTGAGCTCCGCCCACCATTCATGGCATTTAAAAAAAACACAGCCGTTGGTAATAAGTGTCTTAATATGTAATTGATCAGTAAACTGCAAGCTTCAGGTCTCCCCAAAGATGTTTAATGAGGTTCAAATCCAGACTTTGACCGCCCACTCAAAGATATTCACAGATTTGTCCCAAAACCACTTATGTTCTCTTGGCTGCGTACTTCAGGTCATAGTCATTCTGACAGAGAAATCTTCACCTGAGTCTGAGAACCTGATCTAGAGCGCACAGGACTTCATGAAGGACCTCTCTGTAATTTGCTTCTTTCATCCCTCTGTTCAGACCAGTCTCCCAGTCCCTACCACTGAGAAGCATCCCCACAGCATGATGTGCCCACCACCATGCTTCACTTTAGGGATGGTTTTGGCCAGATGATGAGTAGTAACTTGTTTACACCAGACATACTGCTTGGCATTCAGGCTTAATGATCTAATTTTGTTCTTATCAGACCAAAATCTTTTTTCTCATGCTCTCAGAGCCTCCCGGCGTCAAAAGCCCCCCCCCCCCCAGAAGTGACTTCTGTCAATCCACTCTGCCATAAAGGTTGGATTGATGGAGTGCTGCAGAGAGTTCTCCAATCTCTGCAGAAAAACTCTGTTAGAGTGACTACTGGGTTCTTGGCTACCTCCGTGACCAATGTCCTTCTCGCCCTGGTACTTAGTTTGGCCAAAAAGAGTCTTGGTCTTTCCAGACTTCCATTTCACAGTGATGTAGTCCAATACGCTTCTGACAACTTTCAATGCTTCATGTATTCTTTTTTTTTTATCACTTTCCCCAGATCTATTCCTCAAAACAGTTCTATCTTGGAGGTCAAGTGAGAGTTCCTTGGGCTTGACTTACACTGTCAAGTCTGAGACCTTATATGGACTGCTGTGTCTTTCTAAATCATCCCATTTCAGGTTTTATTTCCAATAAATTGGCACACATTTCTGACAGTGTGGTTTTGCGCTGTCAAAGTGGGGTATTGTGTGTAGATTGAAGTCAAAACTATTTAATTTAACACAAACCCATCTTATACCACACAGGTAGGGTCCTCAAAGGCCTTTACATGGTAACAAGGTGACCTCATCCTTGTGACCAATGGGATGATGCATTGTGAACTTGCATTAGAAAATGGTGAATCATGGGGACGATTTAGTGACCATGATTGAAAGGGGCTAGGGTACAAATTTGCCCAGGACTCCCAAGATTAACATTCTGACTCTTACAATAAGTGTCCGGACATACATTTTTGCCGTAAGTGAATCAATATACTCTTTCAGCAACTATGTGGTGTAGCAAGAACTGTTGATCAGATGCATTTTTATTTTCTCCAATGTCAGCTTTTGTTTTCTCAGTAAACGTTTTGTTAATTAAAAGACGATATGTCTGGATGTAGCATTAGTGATATGTAGACCACTTTGTTGTCGTTCTTGAGATTGACAGCGTTTCACTGGGATGTGTTGTAATGTCACTCATTGCTCCTATTGATTGTGTTTGCTTGAGGTGTTGTCCAGTTTCCTGACAGGTCAATAGGAAGCACAGAGAGATGGAGGAGTGAGACAGACCGACACAGACAGCCGGCTGTGCAGGGCCTCAACCCTGGCAGCCAGCGGGCATGTGGTCCAGCTTAGACCGCTAGACCAGAGTCTGGCGAACATCATCCTACTTACAGAAGTGTTTATTTTCATATTTTTTTTAGGTATTGTTCCATGAAGATGGAAGCGTGAAAGGGATTGCCACCAATGACGTGGGCATCGCAAAGGATGGTTCGCCCAAGGTCAGTTTCTGGAGATTTGTGTCAGTAAAGTTGTACAAAAGTTATTTTTGTTCAGCAAAAATCTATTTAGAACATTTTTGACTTGTTTTTCTAGATTCTTTTTTTTTTTGTTGTTATTCTCTGTCTCACTGTTCGAATAAACCTACCATTAAAATTAGACTGATCATTTCTTTGTCAGTGGGCAAATGTACAAAGTCAGCAGGGGATAAAAAAAAAAAACCCTCACTGTAATGTGTGGTAGCGACAAGTGACCTCGTTTCTCAGGTATCAGAATACCATGCTCCTCTGTTGGCCTGTGCAGGATGTGTTTGAGAGGGGAATGGAGCTCCATGCTAAGGTGACCCTGTTTGGAGAGGGCTGTCACGGCCATCTAGCCAAACAGCTCTACCAGCGATTCAACCTCCGGGAGAACTGTGAACCCCAGACGTATGCCATTGGCCTGAAAGAGGTAACTCTTAGTTTTTTACAAATACCCTGTAATCCATTCTCTCTAACAGACGGAAAGAGCATATGCATTTGAATATCTTTATTTCTTAACGGACACAATGTTGACAATGTTTTTCCACAAATAATTTAACCAGATGTTGTTATTCCAAACGACGTATGTGAACAGTGTTATTTTTCTGTCTAACCAGCTATGGGTCATTGATGAAAAGAAGTGGAGACCAGGCAGAATAGAACATTCGGTGGGCTGGCCACTGGACAGGAACACGTACGGTGGTTCCTTCCTCTATCACTTGAACGAGGGCGAGCCGTTGGTGGCCTTGGGCTTTGTGGTGAGTCCATATGATGACCATTTTGTATCCTCACTGTTAACGTTAACAGTCAAACTATGAAACATGCTAACGGTCTAAAACCTTTCTATATTTTAGGTCAGTGTATGTCAACGCGGTGACATGCTACAGTTCTCTATGGTCTTTTTATGGGGTTCCTTGTCAGTTTATCATGTGAAGCTGAATTTGACCGGTAGGCCAACTTCAGATGTTTGACAATCAATGTCATCATTAGGCCTTGGCATCTGGAGATTCGGATCTGGGTCATTTTGGTCTAGCCCCAAAACGATGGTCCATTAGATATTATATATCTCACCCTTTTATAAAATATAATAATTACCAGATTTCATTTTGAACCACCACAAGATGATCGGCTTTGACCACTGGGGTTTTCTCTAGCTATTTGCACCCAAACTGCATTTATAGAGTGGAGCTAAAAACGAATGAAAAGCCACCAGCAAATGAAAATGAATGGGAATTGGGTATTTATTTTGTTGTGCTTTTTTACATTATTGTTATTTAGGGTCTGATGCATTTACCGTAAGTTCCTCTTTATACACAGCTTTTGAAAACAGTTTCAACCAGTGTGGTTAATACAGTTTCCACCAGCACGTTTCACATATGTTTGCTTGATGACGTAGAGGTCTGAGAAACTCACGTAGCAAGTATGATTCAATTGGCGCACCAGGGTTTTTCGAAAACCATTGATAATTTTGGCAGCGCCCTATGACAGATGTTTAATATTAATGTACAATGTTGGTCCGAGTCATAATTCTCTGGGCAATTGAGGTTTGAATATGGTTGCGGTTAATACTGGGGTTTTGTATACACACAAAGCTATAAAATGAATGGCGTGGTTAAACGTGATGCGGATTATAAACAGGGAATTACGGTAGTGTTCGACTCATTTGAGTGAACAGTCATAGTCTCCTAATGTTTCACAAGCATTGGAATCCACCTAGTGAAGGTTGCAAATCGTTCATTAGAAAGTAAAACACTGCATGTCTAGATTTAACTTAAAAGGTTTGGCTGGGACTCAAATCAACAGTGCTTCATCTATCCGGGATTATCAATTTGTGTAGGTATATTAATGCCATGACCTTAATTGCTAAGTTGATAATGACAAATCCATAATACCCGTTGCAATTTATTTTCCAAACAATGAATAAATTATATCTGACCAAATTCAAATGCACACCGCCAGTTTGTAATTTCAAGTACAAATATGCATATGCTTCTGTGATCTCCTATTAGAGCAACTTGAGTTGAGAATATTGATATATCCAGAGACCAACTAGCTGAACAGATTAATAGATTTTTGATTTGCAGGATGGGGGAATTGCATTAAAGCAAATTTGATGTCCAATTATTCACCGTCTATAACCCCTTTTGATTAGCAGGATGGGGAATCAAATTATGTTACACTCGTTGTCTATTTTGTGGCAAAAAACGGAAAATGTATCCCCTTCTGAAGAAACCGTATGGAATTGCACTAAAATGGTTTGAAAATATCCTAGTGTCAGAGGCCACCACATTTTATAGGGGTTGAAATGTTTCCTTTATGACCCTGCTACTTGCTTTGGTATGAACCCTTCAAATCCTAGAAAAGCCTCAGGTGATAAATTGAACCGTTTTGTAGATCATAGATATAGCGGTCTAAAAGAGATTGTTTCCTTCCCACAGATTGGTCTGGACTATACCAACCCCTATCTCAGCCCCTTCAGAGAGTTCCAGCGCTGGAAGCATCATCCTTTCATTGCTAAGACCCTGGAGGGGGGGGATAGAATTGCCTATGGAGCCAGGGCGCTCAACGAGGGAGGCTATCAGGTGTGTGTGTGTCTGTGTCAATATGTGTATGAAATTTATACACTTCTCAAACGTGTGTCTGTGTGTGTATGAGATTTATATACTTCTCTAAGGTGTGTGTGTGTGTGTGTGTGTGTGTGTGATGCGATGCATCAATTGCATATCAGGTCTCCTTGTTAGGGTTTTGAAGAAGTGAGAATAATCAACTATTACATTGAAGATGTGACATTCTACCTGCCTGTTTCTCCATACAGTCTCTCCCTAAGGTGACATTCCCAGGGGGGATGCTGATTGGATGCAGTCCGGGCTTTATGAACGTACCGAAGATTAAAGGTACCCACACGGCCATGAAGAGTGGCATGCTGGCCGCGGAGGCCATCTTCCCTAAAGTCACAGCTGAAGACCCAGCTTCTGAAACAACCGGTAGGTTCAGACGGACCAGGCAGTCTTCCTTGGATTCAGTGCTGGTTATGGTCACATTATTCATGATATGCTGTTGACCTTCATAAATCAGGCAATGGAGGAAGAAAAAAACCAAAACAACAACATTAAGAGTAATCAAATGTAAGCTCCTGGAGTTTGCTAAATGGTAATGGCTCTTACTTGGAAACGACGGCTGTAGTCAGATGCAGCACACTGGTGGTGGGTTTTCATTAAAACAAGGTTGCTTGAGAAGAAACTCGTATCTACTTTAAAATATGTGGTGTACCTCATGTTATGGTTGCTGTGTTGCTTTCACTTTTCCTCGGGGCGAACGGCTTCATTGGTTAGTGGCGTCCTGAACCCTGCAGGATATCAGGACGTAGCAGCTAAAACCCTGTTTGGCTCTGCTGGGATGCTTAAACTGGGCCCCAGGTAGATCTTCTCGCATGACAGTGTCCCCAAGAACACATGTAATGTATTGACCACAGAGTCCACATTTTGCGATGGCCATCACTTATTGAAGACCTCAAGCACTTTGAATTGGAGTGGGCACTCGATAAGCCCAGACTGAGGGATCTCAGTCTAAAAACCCTAAGATGTTCGGGTGCTAATCATTTTGACATTTGGGGAAATATATAATCAGAGAAGTGTATAATCAGAGAAGTGTATAATTTGGGTTGATTCCCTAGAATTACTAATTACGTACCATACATTTCACACTATTATTTCGGTTCCTCCAGGATTTCACATACCTGAGTATGAAGAGAATCTGAAGAAGTCTTGGATCTGGAAAGAGCTGTACTCAGTGAGGAACATCAGGCCGTCATTCCACAACTACTTTGGGCTGTACGGGGGCATGCTCTACACTGGGGTCTTCTACTGGATATTTAGAGGAAAGGAGCCGTGGACACTGAAACACGCAGGTACGGCATATGGATGTCGTTTTGTGTGACACATTCCTTAGGAAAATATCTGAACTCTTCTTAAATGGTGCTGAGCTGAAACGGCGCCCCCTCCTGGATGTTAGTCAATTTCCTTTTCAGTCAGTTGTCTGAAAAGGAATGCACAAAATAAATCCACAAAATAAAAAATGCGCTCCGGCTGAGAATTGTAACAAACCCAAGGTGTAACCAGCTGAGGTTTGATAACGCCCCACTACTATAAAACAGGCTTGGACTCGGCCCAGCTTAAACCGGCTAAGGAGTGCTTACCCATCGAGTACCCCAAGCCGGATGGCAAGCTGAGCTTCGATCTGCTCTCCTCGGTGGCTCTGAGCGGCACCAACCACGAGGGGGACCAGCCGCCCCACCTCACCCTGAAGGACGACAGCGTCCCCGTCGCCCGGAACCTGGCCATCTATGATGGGCCGGAGCAGCGCTTCTGTCCAGCAGGTATGACACACACAACCCATCCCCGGCACGGACACCGCGGTCACTTCATTTAAACCAGAAAACGGGTCAGGTTTAAATTGTCTCGTTCAGTCGGCCGTTAAGAGATGGAAGACATTAGCAGATTTCAGCAATTATTAGCCAATTAGTGTGTGTGTCCCTAGGTAGTTGTATTACTGCGTTGCTGCCTGTGAGATACAGTAATGAACCTGACCGCAGTGAGGACAACCTAGAACGTGTCCAATAGCTCCCCTTTGGAGTTTAGGGTATATTTGGCTTTTGGCCATAGGTTCTCTTTTGAAATTGATATTGCTGTTCTCCAGGACATCTGACCTTCCTTCAATAAAGTAAACCCAAGAACATTCCAAGTGCCGTAATTGTCTGCACAGCCGGTTTGACACCAGAAATTGGTATTGATCGGCAAGACGAGGCGTTATTCTATGGACGTTTGATTTGATAGGCAGACCATACTTTCAGAAATCAATCTCTGTCAACAGATGTCTGTCCTAGAATATTGTCCTACACCATGTGATTCATATTCTGGGGGCAAATTTTATTGTTTTATTTTTTTCACCAAATGGAAATATTGCATCGTCTTTTGTACCCCGACGCATTTAAACGTCATGTGATGGAAAATAAAGGAATGACAACCATAAGGCCTGTTCAGGATGGCTGCACATCACCCTTTGTAACCTGATCGTGAGCCTACGTGGGATCATTTAGCCAATGCAGAGGCCTGTATGACAAAAACCTACAAGACCTACTGATGCAGGGTCTTAATGTCAATAGATTTAATTACTTAAGTCCCTGTGCAGTCAATGTATTTTTTAATCATTGTATGCTTAAATAATCTGTGTATATTTTGGTTAATAATAAATATGTATACAGTGGGGAGAATAAGTATTTGATACATTGCCGATTTTGCAGGTTTTCACACTAGTGGTTTTCTTTGAGACTGTGGTCCCAGCTCTCTTCAGATCATTGACCAGGTCCTGTCGTGTAGGTCTGGGCTGATCCCTCACCTTCCTCATGATCATTGAGGCCCCTCCTATTAACCTCCTTCCCTCCGTAAGAGCATTGAAGATGGGTCGTGGCTGGGTCTTCCAGCATGACAACGACCCGAAACACACAGCCAGGGCAGCTAAGGAGTGGCTCCATAAGAAGAAACTCAAGGTCCTGGATTTTGTGCAAGGTCCAGATTTAAATGCATGACACTGTGCAGCACCGGCGCATTGTGCAGCACCGGCGCACAGTGTGAAAATGTGGAAAGTGGTGTAAATGGTCTATAAGCACTGTAAATCTGAGATCATGTGACACAAATTTCAAACAGATGGACTCTCTAAGTAATTACGTGCCTCCGGAAGTCATGCAATTACTTGGGGAGTCCACCTGTGTGAAATTAGTGATGCATGTTCTCAGATTAAATGCACTTGTTTCTGGAAGGCTTTAGGTTGTAAGAAGGCAAATCCAAACCAGAACAGCTTATTTGTGCTATGGAATACTTATGCAATGACATCTTTTCAGTGTTCTGCTTGTTGTGAAAAAATACGAGAACATTCCAACATCCATGTTATGTAATCATTTGTATACATGAGTGACTGAAAAGGAGCTCAGCCAAGACCAGTTATTTTTTGTTTCAGATTGTTACACTACAAAATCGTGCAATATTCCTTGAGGGGTGATTACGGCATTACTCATCCTGTACTGACACGACATATTCCTTATGTAACATACTCTTAGTTAAAGCTTACAGTTCGGTCACTGCGGATCCTTAAAACATGGCAAATAACACACACCTTAACAACTTCTTATATCCAGACCTATACTAATTAGTGGCTACTGTGTGCAAATGGATTACCTTGGCAGAGGGGGAGAATGGTAGAGATGTAAACACGTGCTTGTAATTTGAAAGAAATACACAATTTTATGCGTAAATGGAACATTTCTGGGATCTTTTATTTCAGCTATTGAACTATGTGACCACCATTTTATGAATGATGCGTTCATATTTTTAGTTCGGTGTACATTAGTAATGTCTTCTACAGGTTGCTGATCGATGCTCAGACCTTTAATGACCCCCGTCTTCCCCTCTGGTCACTAGGTGTGTACGAGTACGTCCCCCTTGAGACTGGAGAAGGTATGCGGTTGCAGATCAATGCTCAAAACTGTGTCCACTGCAAGACGTGTGACATCAAGGACCCCAGCCAGAACATCAACTGGGTGGTGCCGGAAGGCAGCGGAGGACCAGCCTACAATGGAATGTGATTTATTCCCCATTTTATTCAGGCATATCGAGGAACCAATTGTAGCCCAAGAAGCCTCTATAAACCCTCTTCAGTGAGTTGGCTGTGTAAGTGCATTTGGGGCTTGCTGCCAACAATACTGCTCGTAGAACTTAGGAACTGTATTATGTGCCTGAATATGGAACCGACTGTCACTGTTCTTTTAACATGGGCATTGCAAATAGGAATCAAAACAGGTGTTTTTGGTTTATATACAGTTTTCAGAATAACTTAAATGATTTTATGTATTTTGTATGTGATGGAAAAAGCTGTGTTATGATTACTGACCATGGATGGACAGATCTTAAAATTAGACAATATTTAGTTATCCTGATTTAAGTTTTATTTGATTACTTACTACAAATCCCATTAGCAACAACATTGTATGATCTGTAAGATACTGTACATAATGTCCTTAGCAGGTAGAATGTCTGTGAATAAACATTTATGATGCCTGTCTTAACTTTATCCACAAATCACACCTCTTTCCACAGTTAGCATTTAATTGTATCGAATACAGCCGGATTAAGTAAATAACCAGAATTTGTGTTTGAACTGGCCATTAATTCACTTCACAGCTTAGGTTCAAGACAAATGAAGATTACAGTAGTTCTTGAGTAAACATGACATTATCATTGCCAGATAGTGAAGTAATGTTGATAAAACGCTGTTACAGTAATTTATAGGTAGTTTGTAACTTGTTTATATCTCATTGGCTGCCCTCACTTCCCACTTATGAAAACGTGAAAGAAACACCCAAAAAACAGCCGTGGTTTTCAAATGGTACCTGTATCGTAGCTGCCTTACATAAATGCCTAACAGAAAAACCCTTTGTTGGCAAGTTCACTTACAGGTAGACAAGCATCAAATAACAGTCTGAGGTCTTCATGCAAACATTTTGGCATATATTTGTTTCTCTTTTTCCTTTTCCTCCTTCACTTTCATCTGGACTCTCTTCATCTCATTTCCGATTGCTGGTAAAGGAAACAAAATAGAAGTCCTCTGGTCAGGCAAGGAAAAACATCACAATCATATGGCTAATATAACTGTTGCACATCTACATTATTAAGTGTGTTTCTAAAGTTTCATTTCAGTATAATACTGCTCTCAGTATTTCCAATTTCATGTTCAATTCTACTTAGCCTCCACGACAGTTAAAGGACACAGGATCTGCAGGATTATTTGTCAGTTATTTGGTGGTGCCAACCTTTGTCTTCTGGGGCAATTTCTTGAGCCTTCTTCAAATCACTCTGTAATGGAAACGTTTGAATGACTCAGACACCAGACAGACAAGTAATCCCATTTTGTTGGTCTAGCACCAAGGCTAGAAATTCTGGAGTCAGTAAAATTATTGATATGATGGGTTGATCTGTTTTTTTTCCTTTACCATGGCTTTACTGTATTCCTTGAGTCCCTGCCAGGCCTGGGACCTCCTGAACAGAGCCTTGGTGTTTTTCTCATTCAACTGCAGTGCCTGAAATCAAACATAAATAACATTTAACTACAGCCATTATGGTGCTGTACGAAGATACACTCTACAAAGACGTGCCACAGTCAGTTCCATGAAGAACAGACCGCCAAGGGCTGTTAAATCCTGGCTATTATTAAACGGTTTCACTATAGCTTAGTGGTGGCAGCGTGATAGGGCTGGCCTGAAATACTAACCTCATTGCAGCTGTCCATGGCTTCCTGCCAGAGTTGCAGCTTCAGTTTACAGGCTGCAGTGTTGAGAATGCAGCTCAGTGCTGTTGGCTCCAGCTTTGCCTGGGCCTTCTCAATCTCCTGCTCCTCTCCACCAACGGCCAGATACCTGGAAAAACAACATTTTAATATCCTGGGTCATGACTGTCATCAAGGCAAGACTGAAGTGACCTCAGGACTGTCTTTCACCTGAGAGCTTTGGAGTATTTCTTGATTGCAGACTGCCAGTCTTGGTTCTTGAAGAAATTGTTTCCGATATTCTTAATATCTTCAGCAACAGACAGGACTTTGTCAACCTAACCAAAAGACAAGTATACAATGTGTTTGCCATTTCTCCATCCTTCCGTAACAACCACAGGTAGTAAGAGTTAATAAGATTCTTGGACAATCAGTCCACAAATGCAGTTTGTGGTTAAAATTAGGTTTCTGTCGATATTTTCCTCTTTCAAATACAGTTTATAACAGCTAATACCATATCAAGTGAAACTCATAGGGAAAAGGCCTACTTACATCTTTTAAATCAAGGTCAGCGTCCTCAGGGTAATCGGGGTGGGTGTCCCCTGAGCCGTCGTTCGGTGTTACTCCCCAGTTGTCACCATCTTTATGCTCACCACAGTCAGCTATAAAACATGGCTGTGGGGAAAGAAACATCAGTGTAGAAAGCACATAAGTGTTTCAAAGAAACAGACTAGGTCATCAAATTGCTGCTGGGCAAAATGTGAGCCTATAGCTAGCTGAAGTTTTCATGTCCCAATACGTGGATTGAACTCTGATGTCCCCACAAACATTAGGCAAAACGCCTGGTACGCAATGTGGGGCGCGATTGGTTTACCTTGATGGGTGCATCCTCCTTGGTCTCTACGGCTTCCAGTGTTTTCACCACCCCCATCCCCTTCAAGACTTGTCCAAAGACCACATGTTTTCCATCTAGATGAGGCGTTGGCACAGTGGTGATGAAGAACTGGGATCCATTGGTGGCAGGTCCTGAATTAGCCATGCTCAGCAAGCCCTCTTTATCGTGCTGGAAAGAGAGCCCAACAGACACACGGGAATTCAGCGATGACCAAGATTAATTATATGACAACTGGCACTAGGTAGCATTTGGACCCAGGCTATGGCAGTACATGTGCCCCGGAGGCAGCAGCTCAGACCGCTAGGATAGTGCTATATTTGTTGTTTTATATAATACCCAGACTGGTCAGAAGTTGCATGACATGAAAATCCTATACCTTGTAATGGAAGTTTTCATCTTCAAACTTCTCCCCATAAATACTCTCTCCTCCGGTGCCGTTCTGGTTGGAGAAATCCCCTCCCTGGATCATGAACTGTTTGATGACTGAAATAAATTGCCAGTATATGTGAAAAGTCATTAGCATGAATTACATATAGTGCTCTTATAAACTGTAAGCTTTATGTTTCGGGGGGCATCGTGTTGCGCACACAACAGAAGGTTATCATACTTACTCCTGTGGAAAGGACATCCTTTGAAATGCAGTGGTTTTCCTGTGGTTTTGCCGGTACCCTTCTCACCGGTACAAAGTGCTCGAAAGTTTTCGGCAGTTTTGGGGACAATATCAGCAAAAAGTTCGAACACGATTCGGCCAGCTGAATACAAAAACAAATATAATTTTAATGGTGACATGACTGTGTTCGGATTGCTGCGGTTTCATTTTCCAGACGTAGTGTCCAAAATTAGACAAACTGGCTACATATTACGGTTGTGTTTACTGTTTATAAAATAACTGACATCACTTGCGTCTGATATTGGTACTGCAGTATTGGTATCTTAAGAATGAATGGTTAAGTGGCTAGCTACTGTGGCTAGCTAACGAAGTGCTAAGACTAGCAAAGTACAGTACTCACTTTCATTTAAACTAGTTTGTCAAGTTGTTAGAAGAGCATGCAACTGTTTACTTGAATAATATGTATTGGTCACGGTAGTTTTCTGTTGCCTAACGTTAACAATGTACGAACACGATTGCTAACAAATGGATATCTATCTAAATTCTAGAAACTACCGGTCATTCTAGCTGTGTAGCTAAACTGACCGTAGCCATTCGCCTAGTGTCTCAAGTTGTACCATTAGATGCGCTTTATTGAAAATGTCCTAACCTCTTTCACCACCAATGTCTACATCAAAAAAGACACGGGGGTTCTCTTTGTTAGAAGGCTTGGTCGCCGGTGCTGCGTTGGACATCTTTAAAATTGTAAAACAAATGATAAGCTAGCTACTTCCACGGTACACCCCGATGCCTGCTCGCTTAAATCTCGGAAGCCGCGAGATTTAATTTCCTCTTGTTCATGGAACACTTGAGTCACAAAACATGAAACACTGCCTTCTACTGAATTGGATGTGCAACTACAAGAACAGACGATTTTAAAGGAGCTACTTTGCCCAACAAGTATTAGCACCCCTTGGTAATGTTACGGTGGTTTAATGACCCTGATGTGAAACTGAGTGTGATTGTGTGAGATCAGGGGGGTTGTACAATGCTATAATTGGTAATGGTTCACTAAAATATGCTATATTCCCATACCTGTGTTCACTCTCAAGTAGTGAACTACACATTCCACGAATCCAGTGCTAGACCTGCCTGAATATGTCCCTAGAGTCTGCATGTGAGTTTTGTCTGGCATAAAACGCTGTGCTAAAATGGATGGACATTCTGCCTTGCCACAAAAGGTCTTAGAAAGGGTCAGCTGTTAACTGGTTAGAGATAACCACCAATTTAAAATTGAGCTAACAAGAAAACACATCTGTCTGCTTCATTACAAGAAAATAGGAATTTGTGGTGCAGTAAATGGTCCTCCTCCCAATCTTTTGGAGTCAGCAGCAGAGCTATCTGAGCTAGACATTGGGGAATGTAATGGCTTTTCCTCCGAGGATGGGTTATCGTCTTCACCCGCACTTGTTATCAAAAGTTTGAATCAATGTCGCAAGACAGAAGACAACTGGGATCTTGACCTTTGGTATCCAATAGTGCTGTCTGAGTCCTCCTTGATGAATTACCGTTTTATTTTCCAAGTTCCCAATGTAAAACTATCAGAACAGATATAATCTTTGAGTGCTTTTACTAAAGTTATATCATGCTAGACAAAACTTTTGAGAGTTCAAACAAAACCCTCCACAAGTATTGGGACAGTGTATTTTGTCTTCTTTAGACTGGATACTCCAAAAGATTGAATTTGAAATCAAATAATTACTATGAGCTTAAGGTTATCTATGTACATGACATATTCCCCATTTAAAATCGACTACACGTTTTCAAGGATGTGGGACAAAATAATATGATTTCCATATTAAGCAAATACATTTAGTATTTTGTCAAATGTCTGTTGCATGCAATAATGGCCTGCAGTCTACAACCCTCAGACCTCACCAGACACTGGGTATCTTTTGGTGATGCTCTACCAGGCCTATACTGTAACCATCTTCAGTTGCTGATCTTCATCAAATGAAAGTCATGTTCAATTGGATTTAAATCAGGATGTGAACGTCTTGCTTTTTGGCCTAAAAAACATAGTTGCTATGGTAGTATGTTTGGTTTATTGTTTTGCTGCTAAGCACTATCCAATTATTTAAAATATTCTTGCATTTTAGCAGACAAGATGTTTCTGTACACCAGAATAAATTGTGCTGCTGCTGTCAGCAGTTCCACAATCAATGAAGAGCCTGTGTCCAGTCTTCATGCCCTTTGGTCATATTTCATAAATATCAAGCTTTCTTTTCACCAAACCATCCTGTCAACACTCTGTTAGATGTTAAATAATTTGTCTCATCTTTCAATACCTTGAAACTCTGCAGACTCACAGGCAGTGGGACCTGGCCACCCTGTTTTCAAAGCTAACTGGCACTTTGCAGCTTACAGTGTAGCCTCTTCTTATCTTTTGGTAAACTTCTGCTAATGGCTGTCTCAGAATGATTTTGCAGGCTTATAACAGCTTCCTTGACTTTTAGTTTCATCCGTTAGGTCCTCCAAAGGCAAACGCAAACCCTAAAAACCAAAAACACTTGCAAAGCCAATTGTTTAAATAATGTCTGTGCCTAAAATAGGGGTACTATGTATAAGAAGTGTTGTAAGTTTCTGACTCGTGAAACCAAAATGTCTTAAAATACCCTCAAATAAAAGCTGATAATAAGTATTGTCTTTAATCTTAAGGTAATTTGAACTGTAACTGTAATTGTTTAATTTCAAATACAAAAGGCACAGTACACTGCATTCTGTACAATCAAATTGTTTCAGTGAAATATATCATGAAATTGAATTCTGGTGGGCAGCATGCTTGTTAGATTTGCATTATATACAGTAGATTAGAGAACAAGGTGATGTTCATGTTGTAATTGTTCTGGCCTCCTGGACGATGCTGAAAATCACCAAATCATTTTCTGTTCTTCACCTGAACAATTGCAGGGAAATGTCTGCTACTCATATGTGCAGCACAGTCAGGTTTTTTCTGAGCCAAATTATATCTCTAGGAAGGAAGAAAAGTGGCATGTATTTGTAGGCATTTGTCAGATAAAATTGTTCATAGCACTCCTTCAATAACTGCTGCGGTTGAATACTGAATGATTTAGTTCACCAACTAAGTCTATGAACTTTCATATCACACAAGAGCCTTTTTGAAATGGAAGTGCATTTAGGCCACTTGTTCAAATTCCTTAAATGCTTGATATAGTTTCATATTATTTCTTAAACATAAGAGCAAATAAGAGGTTACACACTGAGAACAAGACTCTTGAAAACAAAAGTGTGAGAAAAAAAGGCCCCCTCTTCTTCTCAATTACTTCTTCTCAACTAGTTTAATGGGTCAGACATATATTTAATTACTTAATAAGTCCTACCATATGATTGTTTGAATAGAGGACATTTCACGTCCCTGTAGTTGATGTCTTACCTTGTTGAGAAGGAACAGTTTGTTGTTATCTTGGCTGTTCCGGTCGACCTTGCATGTCCATTGAGGTTTGTCATAGACCTGGACAGATTGCTTGTCTGGAAAGTGGGGCGGTGCGTGCCTGCAAACGTGGAAGTGGTGAATAATGGATGGAGAGAAGTGCAACTTCACTCAACACTCCTCAAGCTAGTGACGCTACAGTCACCTGACCTAACCCTATCATGATCCAATTGGACATGAGCACAGCACACAGGGATTCGCAATGCAATTCTGACCAGCTGAAAATAAAAGAGAGTAGCGCGGAAAAAGTGTGAGTTAGCATATGCAGGTCCTACCATGGGTTTTGGTATCTCTGGGTCACTCTGTCCTCCAGGGCTGAGCGGAACTCTGCTTTCTGGAAGAACAATTAAAACATTTCATTTATTTTATGCATAAATGTTAAGATCTACTGTTCCTTTACAGAAAACTAGCTTGGCACCCCTAAAAGCAAACAATTCAACATGGTCTTGGTCACTGTTTAAATTCTAAGTGTCATGTCTAAGGCAATTAACCTTAATGCTCCTAATCTGTGCCAAATGCGGCAGGCCCCTGCTCGGCTTCAGTTTGGAGGCGCTGGGTTCAGGGTGGAAGTCACATTTTGACTAAAACCTGTTCTAGTCAGAATGAGAGTAAACAGGTCAATGGAATACTGTTCAAATATGTTATTATCTGCTTATTGCAGCAGGCCCACAAACATGTTACTTAAGTCAGATAACACATTTCTCCGTTGTTACACAACAATTAGAAATAATCCTTTTCAGGTTAAGAAGGAACTGCTAAGTCTTACCTCCCATTCATATGAACTTGTAGCATAGCTAGCATTCAGAAATTGGTAGTTATGGTAGAAGTCTGTTGTCATTTGAAGCTGTGATGAAGTGGATTGGTTTAAACTCATTAAACAATGGTGTTGACATCCATACAAGCATCATACTACAGTTAATTTAGGACCCTTCTGCTGTTTTTTTTTTTACTTTTTCCACAATGCATATTTACACACATTTTCATTACATTTCCATTTTTGGCCTGAAGTTCCATTAACCGCTTTACTGCAAGTATTACTGCATCATAATTAAATGGCTTCTCAAAAAAGCTAATCTAACATTGGATATTCATAGAATGTCATACAAACAAAGAAGTTATCCCAAAAGGGTTATTTTGGCATTTTAACTTTTGGGGAACATTTTGTTTTATTTTGAGTTCTTCCATGCTTAAAAGGTTCTTCCTGAAACCAAAAAAGGCTTCCCCTACATGGACTGTAAAAGAACAATGAAAAGCATGAAACACAGAGCCCAAAGTGGCTTTTTCAAAGGATGACCTATCATACATTTGGGTCCCACCTTAATTTGCATATTGCTGTGCAGTGTCTGTCTGTTCAGGTGCTGGTGATACTGCAGTCCCCATCCCACCTCTCCAGTGAAGCAGTGTTTGGGCATGGGGGGCAGGTTGCAGAGAGCGGGCCGGCAAAGGTAACTCAAATCGCTTGTACCCTCTGGTGACAAAGGACCAATACCAATGTATCTGGGAAAGTCAATCAGTCTTGCCCTGTAGTCTCCAATTCCATCTGGACCTTGTTAGAGCATAGTGAAATGTGAGAACCATTCCTGAAATACGGAGCAGCACAGTTGTAGTTTTGTAGTTCCCCCCACTAAGAGAAAATATAACCCAAAAAAAGGCTGATTATAACAAGACTAGTAAAATATTTAGCACACATCCTGTGCTTTTTCCCCCCTCCCTATTGGTACCCGTTTCACATTATAGGCTACATCAAACCCAATACATCTGTCACATACCTGTAAAAAGGATCCTCGATCCACAGGTTTGCAGGGTCTTTACGTGAGGCATTGTTCTATTCTCTATTGGAACCTCTTACGAATTTAACACCAGCAGCGGCATAGTTACGCAGGACGCTCGGGGGGAATGTGAGCCGACTGAGCGGCCAGTGCGCAGTGGTCAGTGGTCATGGGGTCAGAATCCAGTTGGCATGATGCAACTCATGGTTGTCACGGTGTCAGTGAGTCAATGCACTTCAAGAGCTTGTTAGAGTAACAGCCTACGTCATTATGTCTTACGCTGTGTCCAATGCATTTTGTAAATGTACAGCCCGTGTATGCTTATTTAATAGAACAGTTAGAGCGACAGCTGCATGCAAAAAGTAACATGTGGTTAAATTTGTAATATAATTAAATATAGTTTACACATATGCCCCATTTGCTTTTTCTACAGACATTAGTCATATTTACTGTGTACTAAATCCCCCCTATTTGCTTGTTAATGTCTTGTTCCCAAATGTGCATTTCAGCGATCTGTACACAGCGGTGGGGGCTGAGTACACCGTTTTTTAAATTCTAGTTCACCCACTTTTTGTTGAAAATGTTGATTGTGCTTAGAGTAGGCATATGTTGCACACCGATTAGGCTACTTACTTTCCGCGAACAGTGTTGACCCAGGCATATGTTTTTTTGTTTGTTTTTGTTTTACAACTACTCCATGTACACTGCTGAACGCTGTGTTACTCCAGTTAAAGTCATGGGATGGCGACAAAGGATACCTTTCAGGCCATAATGCATTGTCCTCCGGCTCCATTTTTGTAAATGGACTCGCCCATGAGCCTCCCCTTGTATCAGTCACCATGGTGGCATACAACAGAAAGCCGTGGCGGCAGAACCATCGTCACTTTTAAAGCTATTATAATGATTTTCTAAAGGTTGCCTTTGTACGCGTATAGGTTTATTGATCAAAATGGAAAAGCGGCTATTGTCAGGGTAGATTAATACTTTTTATTTCAAGACGGATACATGGAATTGTGGCTAAAGCAAGAATGCTGAACATACATGGATTGGCTTTCAGCTTCGGCGTAGATAAAGGAACAGATTTTCCGTTAATATCATTATAAATCGACAAATCTACTATTATTTCAATTCTGTGATTTTCGAGTTGCGCCTCAATTCAAAGTTTTTTTTTGTTGGGATCGGTGGCAGCCTTCTGGTATCGGTTTGGGGACAGAAGAAACCCCGAGGCTCACATTGTGGCCTGGCCGGGGGGACTAATTATCCATCTTCATACCACTGGAGTTCTCCTATTAGTATAGAACAAAGTGGGAACAAATATTGTGGCTTGATCTGTGCGTATACACAACTTGGATATTTGCAAATTGTCAAAAGGATAAGCTATTGAATTGGTTTATACTCGTCTTCAAAACAATGGCGTCTTATGTGGATAACAGCTTTCGTCAAGCTGTGATGATGAATCCGGCAGAAAGAACGCAACAGGTCAGTAGTAGAATTATTTTATTAGCCTTTAGTCATGCTAATCTCGAGATGTTAGTTTATGAATCTGCACAGCGACAGTTCTATCTATCGTTTCTCACTGCCACTCCTTTGCTATTACATTCTTTCGGTGTTACTGTTGCCATTCGACATTGTTACGTAGGCTATTCCAGCTACATCCCGCTTAAGTTTTATCAAGGAAGATTATCTCATGCTACTTAACATAACCAGGACCTGATAGCAACCCAGCCTCTAATGCCACGAACATGTACAGACCTGGCACTTCAAAACAAACGGTTCCTGTATTCCGCAGATGACAGTGTAAACAATCGACGGCTATATTGTTTCCCAGACAATCAATTAAGCTACGAATTTGCAACATGTAAACATAAAGGCTTTCATTAAAACTGTAATATAGGGCAACATCTATTACAATAAACCGTATAATGTGATTGGTAATTGAGTTCGCTTGGACACTTACACAATAGTTTAAAAAAATATTGTATTCCCATTTAATACACACACAACTGTTTCCGATGTACACTTTAGGCCTCACCCAGAAGTGACCTGAACAGTTATGTATCTGTCTTCCTATGCTAATCAGGTGTTGGCCTGTATTGGCCAAATGAACGTAGCTGCATAGCTGCCTGCAGTCTGAAGAACTGCATGGGATAGTTACCAATAATCTATTTCAGTGGGCCACTGCATTTGCTATTGCAAGTATTTGTTAGGCAATTAATTCACAGTACATTTCAGCCACCAGACAATTAGTTGAGCAAGAAGGTGTAGCATATATATATATATATATATATATATATATATATATATATATATATATATATAAAAAGCAGAGATAACCGATAGCCCGCCATTAAGTTGCGGGCGAGGCGATGGTGACACTGCTGCGCCTACTGCTGTATCTGACGTTGGAAGGAAGAAAGGAAAAAAAAACGAGTAAACGGACTGTCTCGTGTGGTCATAGATGGCTCCTTATCGCGTGCAAGTCGGCAGACATTTAATGCATTTTTAGTCTATTTGAATATCCACTGAGGTTAGTGGTCGAGTCATCTGTGGGAAGTAAACACAGTGTCAGATGGTAATAAATTAATGTTGCAGTATGCCTATCTGTCTTATCTCCATACTCGCTTATGCAACAATGCGAATTGTAAAGTTTGATAAGCATACCACACTAGTATTGGTATGCAAATATATCAGATGTTGTTTACGTAAAACACCAACCAAGCCATGTGCCATGTCTATCCAGTCTGACATAGATATGCCTACTATTTCCTACACACTGCTGTGTACTGTCTTACTTTGAGATGGAAGTATCATGAACACGTTTCTGTAGTGCTCAGTTATCCCAATATGGGCGTGTACCTCAAAATCCTTCAAATTCTGCTAGGTCATATTTACACGCATTTTAGGTTGCTAAAAGAAACAAATAGGGTGCTGACGTGAGTAAAATAGTTCAAAGAATGTGGATTGAACACATTCGCCACACTGGTTCCCCTTGAGTTATGTCTGTTTTGATTTGTATCCTAACAGACTTAACTATTGATTTATAACACTTATAACTCTTTCATTTTGTTTTCGCTCTCTGACATTTGCGGAATTGTCAGTCATCAATCATTTAAATGTTCAGCTTGTAGTAGTTTACCCTTTTAGCAACTCGCAGTGTTTATCCTATTGAAGGTGGCAAGGCCTCCGGGGATTAGCAAAGCTTTGGGACCTATGCTATATAGTTAACACCAGGTTTTGACTAGGGAGAATTCAGTGCACTTATGATGCTAATCAAGACATTGAGTGCATGGTTGTGGTTTACAGTGAGACAGTGAGATTTTTCACACCCATGTGGTTTTTGCTGACCTAAATAAATGTTCTGTATTTTGTGGTGAATGTGTTAGATATACCACCATATACACAGATTATGAGTGAGTAACAATGCAGTATTTTAACTGCTGAGAACTAGGAAATGCAAAAGCTGTCCCCATGGACCACTTTCTATCACTTTCTTTCTATGGACCTGGATTCACTGTTGGATAGTATTAATTCCCCAAAAGGTATAGTAAATAGAACTATAAAGTGGTCAAATAATTTGCATCACATCCATTCTCTCCATTATATTTCATTGTTATCCGATTGTCCAAATTCAGGTAAATACAATACTAAAATACATTAAAAAAAACATCACCTGAAGGCTGTTTTTTAGCATAGAATACTTTGGCCAAATATGAAGGGATTATGAGCTGGCTGACTCGTCAGCTCCTTGTAATTGTTTAGGCAGGTGCAAAAAGCCAAAGGCCATGAACATAGTCATAGTCATTGTGACCTCTGGATGCCAGTGAGTCACATAGCTGAAATGCCAGGTCGAACCTCAGAGCTCAGACACTGTCCTCGTCTGCTGGAGATAGCCAAGGATTAGCAAAGTAGTCGGGCTGTGAACATGCAAGCCGTGGAAAGGCAGTGAGGTGGAGACGGGAGCATTTGAGGCCCAGAATGACCGAGGGTGGAGGTTTGTTTTCCTCTCTAGTGAACAGCATCCTGCCCGGTGTGGGAGAGGAAAAGCGTCAGGATGCTTTTTTAACCAAGCTGGCAGGAAGGAAGGGGTTGATGGTGAGATGGGGGAGAACATTTTTGAAGTGACCGTGTTTTTATACCGTGTGTGTTTGGGGGTGGGGGGGTTGTGGGGGTGGCTAAAACTATCTAGCTTTGTTATTTGTTAATGGGCTAAATGCGTAAAACTGTCAGTCCATAAGCACACAATAAAATTTCCCTGGCCCGCTAACCCTGTGGAACTTTGTCAGGTTATTTAATTCTACTGAAAGTGGAGGCCAAACTCTGGCTTTACGTGGCGACACACATCGCGGTTACACTTATGTATTCTTGAAGTTTTTCAAACAGCCTACTTTTTTCAAGGGGAAAACGGGAATGGGGTACACAAATGCCCCAGTGAACCATACCAGCGCAGAGCGCAATCTTTAGGCAAAGGCAGCTCAGCGCTGGCTATTGCCTTTCTGCTCACAATGTCAACAGAGACAATATACAGATGGAACAAGTCATTATTATTCGCTGGTCGCGCCACACGTTAGAAAATGTTGACGTATCAGTATTGTGGCCTACAAGCAAATTCTGGTAAGAGTCGATTGATTGCTGTTCAAATCATGTGAAGTCTGTGGCCAAGTGGGCAGCCATTCGTTTTCTGTTACAGATAGTAGCAATGGAAGACGGGCAAATGATACGTCTGAATCCTCATATTGCCTGGATTACCACGATGTTGATTGCTAAGGCGTATACGTTCGTCCGTTAGCAACAAAGCCTGATAAGTAGAAGGCCAGTGAGGTAGACCTCTTCTCTGTATTCATTTACACCACTGACACTGTACAAAATCAAATGGTCCCACGTTGTTGCACTTTGCTGCACAATAGACACAGCTAATGAGGAATTGGAAACTGCCCTTCCTCCATTAACACACTGGTTTTAATCCTGCTTGCATTGCAGTTTGTTGGAAGTGATTCATTTGGGTGATTTGTTTATTAATGGTAAGGTTTGCATGTGTTGGCCTTTCACGGCCGTCTTAATTTAGTTTATAAATTATCTCCCTTTTCTGTGGTCTCCAGAAATAGGCTAGTGTTCTTCAAATTTTGCCTGTCATTCGGGAATATGTAACCTAGGCTTCATGCTTTTTTTTTTTTTTAATCAGCAATACCTTTCAGAACCAAAGCTGTATTTGTTGATGGAAGGGTGGTGATCAAGCAGGAATATTCAACGTAGACTTCATACAATGAACTGGATGTGAATCAGTAGGCAGTTCTTTCCAGCAGTTCAGGTGTGCTGTCTTTCATCGTGCTGTCTAATGCTTGTGTGTGGAGGGCTCACTCCTGGTAATGCTGCTTCACAGTGGATGCTTTGAAGTTCTTCCAGACTGCCTTCTTGCCTCTATCACCTTGCACGACATGTTCCAGTGATCTGCTTTCATCGATTGTTCTCATCCGTTTCTAGCCATACGCGCTCCACTTTTCCTCGTGCATTTCTTTTGACGGTCATGCATTTGCCGGGGACGAATCATTGTCAATGTCTCATGGCCTGCTTTGTTTCCTTCTGCTAGCATGTCTCATGGGATGTTTTTAAAAGCAATGATAACAACTTGAGACGTGAGTCGATGACTCAGGCTGTAGATGCTGTTGTCCGTCACTGCAGAATGCAACAGTTCATCATGTCGCAGAATGTTACGCGCTTTACGTAACTTGCATATGATCCTTGGCGTTGTGCTGAGGGTATAAACCTTCCACTTGCCCAGACAGGCAATATTTACATCTCTGCTTTTTTATTACATGGAAAATCATGCTGTGCTTGTCACTGAATCTAATGTACAACAGTATGGCGCTTTAAAAAACAAGCACAAGAATGAAAATTAAAACGTTCGAGTGAAAATTTCCCTTTGGCCTCGATCCCCATGCGGGGAGGGGGTTAGTAATCCTTCTTGTTCTTGAACTGGCCAGACATGGAGTGGATAAAACGGTGAGCTGATTATTGTGCGATTAGAAGTCTGTGAATCCAACGGTACTAGAGTTCAAAATACATAGATAATGCTTATCTAAAAAGGTCTTGGTGCCAGGGTTCATCAGCTTTTTTCAATGGTTTTTCTTTACTTTTGCCATATCATCAACCGTGGTCTATTTGCTGCTCTCCCGATTTGGGACCACCAGCAGCCAGTATTTTCCCACTTATTGGCACAGGAAAGATCCTGATTTACAGCAGTGTCTCCCAACCTTTTTCAGTTACTGTACCCCCAAAATGTTTTTGCACTGCTTTCAGTACCCCTGAAGTGCCCCCTCATGTTAATTTCACTAGTAAGTCTATGGTGTCATGAGTGTTTTCAAGTACCCACTGTGGAGAGGCCAAGTACCCCCAGGGGTCCTCGTACCCCTGGTTGGGAACCACTGATTTACAGAACCTACCATCGCAATAGTGGGTTCCTGTTGTGCATCGGTACCTCTGAATGATCAGTGTCTTAACAAACACTAGCCTAAGTCGCAATGCCTGCTCATCCTTTATCCCTCAAGCCTGCCTGCCTAAACATGTACATGTCTTTATGCCAAACTAGAACATAAATAATCTGCTGAGACAAGATCTCTCTCTGTCTACAGTTCAGATCCAATCAATGAACGCCGCACCATTGAACGTAAGGAAAAACTCCATCAGCACATTTAGCTTCCTGCTGACAGTTTGATAAAGACATCTGATCTGGCATGTGAGTGACACTCACACATCTTCAGTATGTTTCTGGCTACACGCGCTCACTAGAAACAGTTCTGGATCTACGGCTGTCTTGCTGTTGTAATTATGGCATGTAGCCTGTGTTAGTTACCGATTATGATGGGGTTTTGTTAATATCTGTATAAATGTATTGAGTTGCGACCCGGGGCCGGATAAGCGGAAGAAGATGAATGAATGTATTGAGTTGTGTCCTATATGGTGGTCTTCACATTCGTTTAGGTTTGGGTTTATGTTGATCAAAATCTCCTTAATTGTAGAGTTAATTCCTGTATAAAAAGCGTGTGTCTCTAAAGTGTTAACCTCTTAGTATGCTATCATGATCTAGGCCAGAGATAACCAGCCTTTTTATATTACTGTAACAGTTTATAGATAATACTTTTTTTTCTACGTATTTAGCTGTTAACTTTTTTGAATTGGGGCTATGACACTTGGCGAAATGGTTTTATATTAATAACATCTTAAGGAATTAAAGTTTGAATTGAATCAAGAAGAGCAGCTGTTATTGTGTATGAACTTCTGTGTAGGAAAGAACGTGAGCGTTGATGTGCTTTTCTAACTCGATCTGATTTACTACCTGTCCTCTCTGCTCTGTTTAAAGGAGTTTTGGAAGAAACAGACACTTCAGCTAATCGTCATTATATAGATTTTGTGTCCTAAGCTTAGTCACTTATGTAAGAAGAAAACAGGAAACATGCTGACAACTACACCTTTGGAAAAAAATTTGAGACCACTGCACCCTTTTCTTTCCTTTCCAAAAAATAAAAGCAAGGTTTTGAGTGAGGAACAGAAGGGTTAAAATTAAGAGACCACTGCAAATTGAATGCTTATGTTCCTCACTCAACTTTCCTTTTCTTTGGAAAGGAAAGAAAAAGGTGCAGTGGTCTCTTAATTTTTTCCGGAGCTGTATGTAGTTTGACAAACAGTACATTTTTCAAACACATAATAGGCTTACTGTAGATATCAGCTGCTTGAAATGGAAATGTTCAGTCTTTGTTTATCACTGTTGATAGTCAAGTTGTGGTAAGGAATCTGTCCCAGGATGGCTACAGTGCATCACCCAGAGGGGTTAATGACATCAGTTGGGGTTAGTGGGGGAGCTACATCCTCCAGACAATGAGACCTAGGCAAAATAGATGAATTTAGCTTGTCATACCATATGCTAACATTGGCTAATGGCTTTTTCCACTGTGCTGTGGAAGTAGTGACTGCTACAGAAATGGCTGACTCATACCCCGTACCTTTATGACGTAGACCAAGCACAATTCGGGTACAGCTGTCTTTCATAATGGATGCTATTGTCAAAAGGAAAACCGCAATAATCTCTGTGCTATCAGCAAATATTTGTGACTACTTCGAGTGTCGTGGAGGAATCTGTTGGAAGAATAATGGACAAATGAAAATTATTGGCTGACATCACGTTGGCGTCAGAATACTGCATGCACCTTTGTAGAATAGAAAACAACTATGTCCATTGCCTTACAATGTGCTTATTTTAAATCGTCTTCAAAGTGCAGGTTGTGTTGCAGGTCTGGCCTCTGCCTGACAGTTCCTGCTGTCACTGCCCACAGATAGATGTTATGTAGGCCCTAATAAAACATTAACTTGGCCTAACACTGTTATTTAGCAATGATAAATCCTATTGTTCCTGCGGCCTTTATGGTTTCCTGTGCCCTGCACTGTGGGTTGTATTGAAGTTGCAGGGTGTCCATCCATTTGAAATTCTATCTCTGTAATTGTCCCCTGAGGCTTTGTTTGACCTGTGACCCTGTGTCTCTTTTTACCATCTGAAAATATGTCTGTTCTTTGCCTTGCCTCATCATACAACGATTCTCTCTGGAATGCATGACCATGTCCCCCCCCACCCTCTCTACCACTTTTCTGAATTACGGCTGTGGTCGAACCTCTTAACTGCTCAAGCCTCGGCTACCGGGTTGCCAACCTCAACATTAGCTGGCGCCATTGTGCCTCCACAATCCAGCTTATTACGACATTTACTTCTCAGTAAGAGCCCCGCTTGAAGCCTTGGCAGTATGATAACCTGACTGCCTGCGTTTTCTCTGCACATGACTTGGCATGCATGTAATGGCGCCATCTTCAAGTCAAATTGGGTTTCACGTGCCTTCCTGGGACGTCACTCGGGACACCTGCAGTGCCGGTAGCAGGAAGAGGACGCTAATTGACCCGTGTGATGCCCTGTAATTAGCTTGATGTATAACCCAGCGCCATTCATAAACCGCATCAGGTCTACCCCGTGTGTGGTTGAGCGAGATCTGGCTAATTGACCCTTGATTGGCTCGACCTCAAAACTGCCGTAAAATGTACGTGCTGGGAACGAACGGTTTGCATTTAACGCCTTGTGGTTAAATGCAAATGCCTTACGTGGTTACTACACAGCGTTGATGCACGATGTTGCCGCAGCCAGTTTTGTGGTCTTTCTGGCATGGTTCCAATATAGTGGTGCCCCTAGCTGGGTATTGGGCAATGGTGGGACCTATTAAAGCCTGTGGTTGGAGTAGTTTTTCTGTTCTCTCATTGAACTGGACTGTCAGGTGGTATGCCGCAGAGATGTCGTCCACTGTCAGAAAACCAATGGCAATGCAATAGTCAGGTATTGCAATTTATTGCTGGTCATATGGTTAATGTCACTTATCTGTTTATATATATTTATATATTACACACACACTGTGCATATCGCCTTTGTTCCTTTACACCTTTGTTACACTATAAAATATAGATATATTCAAGGCAATGGATGATTGTTTTATTATAAACCGAATGTGTTGAATCCTGAATGCTGATTGGCTAATAGCTATGGTATATGAGACCATATATCATGGGTAAGTGACATCACATCACTTTTTTTCTGCCCTATTTTCATTGGTTACCAGTTTATAATTGCAATAAGATAGTGGTATTTTGACAAATTACAATGGTTAGGCTCTGTGTTCAGGCATTAACAATTCTCAGCCATAGTATATTAGTCATACACAACAACCCCTTGTACATTATTACGTAACTATAACGTTTTCCCTAGAAATATTGTCCCTAGTGAAACCCTTAGCTGTAACAGATCTTAAATGGCTTTCCAACCATGCTAAGGAAATGACACATTCATATCCTCATCCATAACCTAAAAATGAATCTCAAGTGGTCTGTTCCCACAGCAGACTTGGGGGAATTTAGGTAGTCTAGTGTGGATTTCTGAAATAATAATTATAATACAAATGGCCTCAGTTAAAATACAAGCACGCTGTACATTTTGGAGAAAAAAAAATTAATTATCAGTCTAGCCTGTAATTGCAAGGCATGATAAAATGAAATTAAATAATGTTTCAGGTTATGGGGATTAATTTCAGAGTTACTTAACTTTTTGCGGGCTGACCAAGGACATTTTGTAGGACTTCCTGGGGACTGTCTCCGGAATACTGTGAGGTCTCCCCGGTCACTTCAATCATGAACCCCTTTTAGTGGCAGGTAGACCACCGTTCAGAATTATGTGGCTCCAATAGCTTAAATATAAACCCGGAACCATAATGATATCTACAGTATAAATGTCTACCACTTTATTCAGGAATTTTGAGCTGTGTTAGGTAGAGAGTGTATGATGGAGGACGCTTTCTCTTAAAGGGCTCTTGTGATTGGTATCTATTATGCAGCATGTGCATGTGTCTCAGACCGATAGACCAGCCTGCACTTCCAGACTGGGGTACATTTTTACCTGGCCTATTTGTTGTGGTTGAGGGGAAAGAAAGACAACTTGCCCCTGCTATTATTCAGCTGTGTGCTGCTAAACATTTTATATAGACTGCTTGTATGTATCCTATAAAAAGCGATTTGGATTGTGGACACTGATTAGTGGCTGTCCGCACACACCCCTTGATTCGGTATTGAAATAAAGCCGTTTCCACCAGTACCCAGAAATTGTAATCCCAGGAACTACTTTTCAAAAAGGTTCCTTCAGCCCATTGTTGTCAAGATTAGGCAAATGAGTCCTCTGACGTGTGTTCTTACCCTGATGTTTGCACCATGCCATGCCATACCATGCCATGCCATGCACCAGGTGTCTTTATTATTCATTTGACACTGCAACAGCACAGTGCCCACAGAGGAGATTCAAGTTGTGCTTCTGTTGTTCGTGATTTATCGGTTTGCAAATGTGGTCAGTGAGTCAACGGTGGAAGATTCTAAATGCCCGAAATGCTAGGCTTTTATGCTACACTTGCTGGTCTGCCGGTTATTGTGGTCTTAGATTTTCTTGTAAATAATTTTTTAAGCTTCTCCCCTCACTGTTTCCTAGTGTGAATAATGTTCAGCTCACTTAACTTGCAGGATATATTCGTGTACACCTTATCATTACGGATCGCCGTTCCCACTGGATTTGGTCCTCAGCATAAGCACTCGATAAGGCCTGTAGTTCATCGTCGGTCCATCTGTCGTTCGTTTTCTTCATATGTTCTTCTGTCTATTAGCACAGTAAACTCCTTCACTAACTCCTTTACTATATGCTGAGGACAGCCGGAAAATGGCGGTTGAAAACTTCTGCGAGTAGCCTCTACTTGACCAATCAGAAATGTTGGGCACTGCAACCCACACCCCCCAAAGTTCAAGGACTTTGGGAAAGTACTATCCACCTTAGAGCAGGGACTTTTTGTGGGGTAACATAAATTTAGACCCTGGTCCCTGCAGTGGAAACAAAGTGAGTTCCTCGAATGGTTCCTAGTTCCTGGGTAAAGTTCCTGCAGTTGAAACGTAGCTTTAGTCACCTTTTCTTACTAATTTATTCCCTGTATTGTAGTATAAGAGGCCCTTTGTTTTTTTTTTTTAAACATCTAACATGTTCACTCTACACCAGACATACATTTTCTTCAGAAAGTCAACTGAAATATGTCTGACAAGGCTCCTGGGTGAATGTGCTATCGACACACTGTACAGTGAAGTTCTTTACCACACGGGTCCCGTTAAATCCTGTGAAAAACCAAATGCTGGATATAACATGATTGTCCCCACACCCGAGGTCAAGCATGTGGTGGAATTGTGATGTTTTGGGATGCTGCTTCGCCTCAGGACCTAAACAACTTGCAAAGATTAAAGCAACCATGAGTTCTCTGTACTGTGGAATTCTGTCTTAATCTCCAGTCCTGAGACTAAGCTAGAGCATAACTGCATCGTTCTGCATGACCGTGTTCCAAAACACAAGCAGAATGGCTGAAAAGTTAAACCTGAAACATTTTTAAATGGCCTTGAAGTAAACGTTCAGACCTAAAGCCAGTTCTGATTTAGTGGCAAGACCTATGAATAACATGTAAGTCTCACTACCCCAGAAATACATCAATGTGAGTGACTCATCAACAACTCCAGGATGTGTTAGTAGTAACTGCGGTTGAAGTTGACGCAACCAATTATTGAGTGTAAGAAGGCCATCACATCTCAGAGCCATTATATTTTGCTTACATTACAACCCCGTTTAAAAAAAAAGTTGGGACACTGTAAATTTTAAATAAAACAGAATGCAATGATGTGGAATTCATTTTTCTCTATATGTAATTGAAAATAGTACATGCCCATTTTGAATTTGAGGCCAGCAACATGTTTCAAAAAAGTTGGGACAGGGGCATGTTTACCACTGTGTTGCATCCATCACCTTTTCTTTCAACAATACTCTTTTAGCATTTAGGAACCGAGGAGACCAGTTGCTGTAACTTTTAAAGTGAAATGTTTTCCCATTCTTGCTTAATATATATGATTTCAGCTGCTCAACAGTTCAGGGTCACCTATGTTGTATTTTTCATTTCATAATGTGCCAAATGTTTTCAATGGGTGACAGGTCTGGACTGCAGGCAGGCCAGTTTAGCAACCGGACTCATTTACTACAGAGCCAAGATGTAATATGCGCAGAATGTGGTTTGGAATTGTCTTGCTGGAATTAGCAAAGCCTTCCCTGACAAAGACATTGTCTGGATGGCAGCATATTTTGCTATAAAACCTGTATATATTGTTCAGCATTATTGGTACCTTCACAGATCACCCATGCCGTGTGCATTAATGCAACCCCATACCATCACGGATGCTGGCTTTTGAACTGTGTGCTGATAAGAAGCCGTATGCTCCCCCTCCTCTTTGGACTGGAGGACATGGCGTCCATGATTCCCAAAAACTATGCACAATTTTGATTTCAGACCACAGGACAGTTTTCCACTTTGCCTCAGTGCATCTTAAATAAGCTCAGATCCAGAGAAGGCCGGAGTGTTTCTGGATCTTGTTTATGTCTGTTTTTTTCTTTGCATGGTAGAGTTTTAACTTGCATTTGTGGATGCAACATGCTGTGTTCACCGACAGTGGGTTTTGGGAGTGTTCCTGAGCCCATGCAGTGATGTCCACTACAGAATCGTGTCTGTTTTTAATGCAGTGCTGCCTGAGGGCCTGAAGATCACAGCCATCCAATATTGGTTTTCGGCCTTGAGATTTCTCCAGATTTTCTGATTCTTCTAATGATATTATGTACCGTAGATAATGAAATCCTGAAACTCATTGCAATATTATGTCGAGAAATGTTATTCTTAAATTGTTGTATTGTTTGCCTGCAGAGTCTTTCACAGAGTGGTGAACTCACCCTCTCTGGGATGCTCTTTTTATACACAGTCATGTTACTGACCTGTTGCCAATTAACCTAATTAGTTGTAAGATGTTACACCAGATTTTTTTTTTTTTGTTGCCCCTGTCCCATCTTTTTTTGTGTTGGTGGCATCAAATTCAAAATGGGCATGTGTTTTTCAAGAAACAACATTTCTCAGTTTGTACGTCATTGCATACTGTTTCTCTTGACATTTTATACAGCGTATCAACTATTTTGGGATTGTAAAATAAATCAATGACATTTGTGGAATCTTTGGTTGACAGATATCTTTATTGAATATTAGTCGATGGATTAAAATGCATACTTATTAAATTTGCTAAATTTAAGAAAATCTGAGTAAATCTTAATCAAATAATGTAATGGGACAATAGGGAAATTAGGCTAATTTGTGGACCCTTTTGAAAGGTAATTTCATAAACCTGATTCTGAAATCAATACGTAGATTAATAAGGATTTACCCTGAAGTTTTGTCTTTAAGCACCAGGAGCAGGATTCCCCACATACTTGTTTTGATGATGAAAAATAGTTTTCTGCGTTTTTCAACCAGTAGAGGTAGAGTTCATGTGAAAGTATGCTTGGTTAACTTTGGAAGTCTAGGTCTTTTTACATTTTCACTGAAAACAGGAACTTCAGGTTGTGTGGGACACCACAGAGGTCGAACTTAAGAGTACTAGGCTAGGAGAATAATCAGAAAAGATTATTTCTTAAATTCAATCTAGTATTTCAAGTAAATTAAATGAGCAGATTTGGTGTGGGATAGTTTAATTCCAGTAGGTATGACATCCCTGAGCTTTAACTGACAATTTGCTGGCTTTCACTCTGTCCTCACACAGTGCTGCAATTTCCCCTGCTGTACGCCGTTGGTTTCCAGACGGCGAGGCTATCTTTGGTCACCCAAATCTAGCCGGCCACACTAAGTGCCATTGTCTGACCATAGGCCTATTTCAGGCCTAATCCTCTATGTCTAATGGACGCAAGCTCGTTTTCGCTGGGTCATTTGCATATTACCCACCAGCAACCACAGAGCTTTTAACCAGGTTGGGCGCAGGCAAGTGGTGGTCAGCCTTGTAACTGACTAATGACATGGAGTAACCCAATTTGCTGAAAGACGTGCACTCTGTCTTGTTCCTTTAAGGGAGACATGATGGAGGAGGACAGGCGTCTGCTGGCTGGGGCTTTCTGGTCCATCCCATTAAGTAACTGAAGACTTGTTTGAAGTGTAGCCTAATCCCAGCTTTGTTTTTCTGTGTCTGAACAGCTCTGAGTTTGTCATGTGGTCATAAAGACATTTCGTTTTTAATTGAATAATGTATATTTATGGGGGATGGGCAAGTCTCACCTTGGTATTGTATTGAGTCTTGCGCATATGATAGTCACTTACAAAAGCCATCATGTTAGCAAGAGGGTATGTCTGCAGTCTGGTTCGTACATGCCCAAACTTCATAAAGGTTCAGTAAAAGGACTATGGCTCCTTCAGCTTGTTGATGTGACACGAAATTAATGTTGGAGGCTACACTTTCTTTGACTGCAAATATTTTGTCCTTGCAATCAGCAGTGGTTGATTTTCTGCTCACTGTTAGTTTTTTGGGGGAATGAATGAGTACTTTAGATCATTATGTTAATCTCGACTTTATTTGATTGTAATTGGAGGGAAAGACGACGATCATTCAGGCGTGCCTCCTCAGAGGCCCAGCGAGAAAATGTGGGCCCAACACAATGGCCCCCTGTTGAAACCAAACCCAGCTGTCGAAAACCATTACGATCAGTGCAGTTACATTCTTGCCACACTAGTAGTAACTATTTTATATCTATTTTAAGCAATCACATTATGAACCTATAGCCTAGGACTGCTTAACCTGTAAAGCTTACCCCGTAAAAAGGAGAACCTAATAAAATTGCCATTTAAAAGGATCCCTCCGTACCACTGTAGCAGAATACACCAATATCCAGTGTTCATTATTTTTATACATAAGCCCTTGGAATTACCCTCAAATGAAGTGCCATCTTTGCATTTTTGTAACATGATTAGGCTCGGTGAGTAGTGCCTAAGTCTACATACGTGAATTCAGTCCCGCCGGATGACAATAGGGAAATGTGGTCTGTCATATTTCTTTTGTGTGATAACATCCTCAGGATGTTGCTCGAAATACCCACTGTCTGTAGTTGAACCTAGGGCCATGGGTGGGGTCGTAAACAGGAAGTGCAGGAACACTGTAAAACTAGGCTCGCTGGGTTTTTCATTTTTCAGAGAAGGCTTATCTGAACAGTTGCTTGATGATTGAATTTGTGTCTATTGTGTCCAATATACTGCGACAGTAATGGCTCTCTAACACTTTTAGTTTTTTTGATAGCCTTCATTTAATGTGGAATTGGGATGGGCCATTTTACACTGACGTGACTGAAATATACAAATGTCTCTCTGTCATGACAGCTCCTGGCTGCGCCTCGACCCAGTGACACTTCCACAGCTATCACAGGAACGTGTGTCAGGCTCTGAATACCTGAATGCCATTGTGTCCTTTTTGGCCATTGTTGTAGTGGAGGTGGTCATCAGTACCTCTGGTGGAGCGGTGAGGGATTCTGTTCTATTATCCCTGGAATGTTAAAGCAACGCAGGTGACTTTTGTGTGGTTACTAACAAAGGCAGCTGCTCTCTGGCCTGCTGTCATATCCCTGGGGACATGTCGTCTGTGCATAGATAACCCCCAGATGTCAGAGCCCCCCTTGGAAAACACTAAACATATGGCAGGTGACGGGGCAAAGTAACCTTGACTTGTAAGGTATGGCAACGGAATTGTCTCTCCACTACTCCGCTCCTCTCTATATATGAGGTGTGTGAAGTTAAGAATGATTTAGTAGAGAGAAGCATGTGTGCCTTTCCTCTTTGAATTACTGGAATGACCAGTTATGTGCTGACCCATCTCTCAGCTGAAGGTTAGTCTTTTCCATCTTTTTTCCTCCCCCTGGAGGCACACTGATGTGTTTGTTTACTCGGTGACGAGAGCAGAGCTTACATTTATCTCTGATGTCTCTCACTTGAAGTTGATCTTTTAAAGGTTTAAGGTGAGGGTTACGGTCTAGTGTAGGGACAAGCACTAACCCTGGCCACATGTCATCTCAGATCATGCAGGCTGTTATACATTATGGCCAAAAGTATGTGGACACCCGACCATCTCGCCGATATGAACTTGTTGGACATCCCGTTCCAAAACTATGGGCATTAATATGGCATTGCCCCCCCTTTGCAGCTATAACAGCCACCACTCTTCTGGGAATGCTTTCCAGAAAATATTGGACTATCTCTGTTGGAATTTGTGCCATTCAGCAGAAAGAGTTTGTGCATGGGGCAAAGTTGTGCTGGAATAGATAAGGGGCAAAGTTGGAAGCACCCAATTGTCTGAAATGTCTTTGTATCCTGTACAAAAACAACTAACTAAGGGGCTTAGCCCAAACCCTGAAACACAGCCCCATACCAGTATCCCTCCTCCACCAAACGTTATAATAAGCACTACGCATTCTGGTAGGTAGTGTTCTTCTGGCATCTGCCACACCCAGATTCGTCCATCAGCCTGCCAGATAGTGAAGCATGATTCATCACTCCTGTGAACACATTTCCACTGCTCCCAAGTCCACTGGAGGCATGTCCACACCACTCCAACCTAAGCTCGGCCTTTCGCATGTTGATGTGAGGCGTGCGTACAGCTGCTCGACTACGGAAACCCATTTCGTGAAGCCTCCGACGCACAGTTCTTGCGCTGATGTTGCCTCCAGAGGCTGTTTGGAACTATGTGGTGAGTGATGCAACAGATGATAGGCGATTTTGAAATGCTTCAGCATTCAGTGGCCCTACACTGTGAGTTTGCCTGGTCTACCACTTTGTGGCTGGGCTGTTGGTGCTCGTAGACGCTTCCACTTCACAATTATAGCACTTACAGTTTACCAGAGCAGACCTAATAGGCCAGCAATTTCACATACTGACTTGTGGCAAGATAGGGGCATCCTATGACAGTGCCACGTCTAAAGTCACTAGCTTCAGTGTGACCCATTGCACTGTCAATGTTGGTGTTTGGAGATTTCATGGCTATGTGCTGGCTGAAACACCAGAACTCAATATTTTGTGGGGGTGTACACAAACTTTTGGCCATGTAGTGTATATGCAACCAAGTTCTGACTTGCTGACAAATATGCTACCCGAACACCTGCTGCTCAGTCGACCTACATGTCATAAAGATATTGTTTATAAGTTAATATTAAGCCTCCCTGCCCCTGAAAACTATCAACGAGATGAAAGAGCAGCTTGCCTCTCATTTATCGAAAGATGTCACCATTTTCCACCACTATGTCCCTCTGACATGGGGAGAAAGTCAAGGCCCCTAGGGGACAAATATTTTTTTCCCCTAACAAAGTCATGTTTGTATAACAAAGCCGTTTTGGCTGGTTGTTCCCTAGCAACTGAGCATGGAGCACGGGCATTGATTATTGGATTCCATAAGTACCTAAGTAGAGGCTGGAAAATGTCCACTGTAAATGGGCTGAAGATTAATGACAACAGAACTGGAGACAATGTCTGAAACATATGTAGTTGCAGAGCTCTAGTTTACTAGCCCAGTGGCTAATTTGACAGAAGATAAAACCAGTATTTTGCGGATATGAAATGTATAAAAATGCTCTGGTGATTTTATAGCTGGGAATTGCTGTGGAGATATCGAAAAGTTTTGATTATCCCAATAAGAAATGCATTGTGGTCTTCATTTCTCACAATTCTATGTACCTTGGACCTTATCACATTTTGTTTCTTAAAAATGGTATTGAGATGGATCTACACACAATTGTATAAGTAAATATACTAGTCTACAAATCTTAAAAGTATATTAATTGCATAAGTGTTCAACAAAACCTTTTAGGCAATCCTACATTTCTTCAGAAGTAAACTTTTTTGCATAATAATTGGTATATACAATAGGGGTATACATGAAGTGCAATGTCTGTAAGGTGCTTCAGTGAAGTATTGAATGTTAAGCGTAGAATCAACAATAAATTCCATGTAAGTTGTTTTACAAGACAGCATCATAGCACCCTACACCCCAAAGCTGTTTTGCCTCTGCAGCTAAGTGGGTTGGGTTGTGGTCTGTCCCTGGATGGGAGACCAGATGCCACTGGAAGTGAAGATTTAGGTCCAGTAATGGGCTGTCTTCTGGTCTAATTCATTGTCCTACCCTGTAAATATTCCCCGATTGTCCCAATTCATGGGATAAATTAATTTAAGATTAATTTCCACAGAACTGACAATCTTGTTTTAGTATGTTGTCATTTAAATTGTGTTGAAAGAAATCTGGTATATAATCTTTTTGGCTTTACTGCTTAGCCCTAAAATCATCGTTTTTTTTTTCTTTCATTTATGTACACGTATGTTTTTTAAATTTATTTTGTACACTGCTATGTCATTTGCATAGGCATGTGAAAGCCGTGGTAGCTCATGTTTTAAAAAAAGAATATATATGGTAGGATATTGTAAACAAAATACTATAAGTAGCAAAACCTGCAAAATCGGCAGTGTATCAAATACTTCTCCCCCACTATATATAACAATTACCCTGCATGTCGTTAAAGGTTTTGTTTGGGCAAGGATTTCATTTGGAGTAATCAGCTCCTTTTCTGTTGTCACCACGTTTCACAATAACAAGTCATGGTAGGGTGGGACAGTGTCTTTTGTGAGACTAGATCTGGCTGGTGAGAAGCTAGTAAGAGACATCTTTGTTGGTTTGAAATTTGAGTCATAGTTTGATGCTAGTCATGGTGATTGCGGTCATGAGAGTTGAACAATCTGCGGTTAGTTCACAGGTCACAGGACTTTGGGAAACATTGATCCCAGTCCTTGTTTAGCATTCATGTAATAATGACTGAATAATAGCCTTCTGTTGGTTTTATGATTTAAGAGGTGAATTGTTTTTGTTGCGGTCTAGTTTACAGGTTTTGATTAGCTACTTCACGTTAACTTATTAGATTGCCATGTCTAACCATGCTTACATAATTGTGATCCACAGATGGCCTACACACAACTCCCCCTGTTTGGATCGTAAAACGGAGTGCTAATTAAGTAACTGTTGTTCCTGCATCGATGTTGCTTAGCTAATGTTGTGTGGATAATGATAAAATAACACCAGATTGATTGCCTGTGGGCAAGCTACTGCTCATTTGCAGGTTGTTGTTTTAACACCCACATAGCTATAGCAGTGCTACCGTGTCCTGTCCACTTGGGCATCAGAAAGGACTAGTAAAATTCATAGGAGCACACCTGATTTGGTGCCTACGAAACACTAATGATCTACAATACTATGTATATTTTTGAAATAATAAGACATTGTTCAACCATGTTCCATCCTAACATTTGGGAAAAGGCAAAAGACCTTTTTTTGGTCTATGGGGAAAATTAGTTTTTTGTGGTCTGTCAGAGAATGGCTGTTGTGTGTAGATTCATACCCAAACATACAAAGAAGCATTTGCAATTCTTGCAAATTTTCTAACTTTTTTGTACCTATTTAGGCTTAATCACAAAGGAAACTTTAATGATTTTTGGGGCCTCCTTAAAATGTTTGCATTTGACAGTGTGTTCAGTTTATATTAAATACACCGCAAACTTTAATTTGTTTAGTTTGAGGGACCTAGCAAATTATTGTTTAGGCTCATGTCTCTCTGTTTTACATAGTTTAACAACAGTGCATATTTTAGTAAGATAATTATTGTTTTAATAATAATAATTTAGACCTCAAAGTAACAATGGTCCTGATCTCCTCCATGAAAAATGGATGCCCCAGGTTTGGGGAGCGCCCCCGTGTTGGGAACCCTCACTATGCTGATCAGAGACCCAGGATTTAATTATTTTATAGTTTTTTGTTACTGGGTGTTGTTTCACTTCAAATAGATTTTTTTTTCATAGCGGACACATTCTTTCTGCATACATATTTGAATCTTCATTTAAAGTAGTCCGATTATGTAACAAAGATTTACTTAAATGCATTTTTGTGTAATCCTTTTGCATAGGTTTGTTTAACATTGCAGTCTCTGGTTCTTGTTTGGCATACATTTTAAAAGAAGTCTCAGTCTCAGCTTCATTCTGTTATTGTGGAATGAGCCATGATGTCATATTCAGCGATGTGTCCACATGCTGCATTATTCAGCATGGACTCACTGTTCTCTGGTGTTGCGGCTCTTTTTCATGCCTCATCTTTCTCATCCTAATGACAAGCTGTTTCAGTTATTCTTTTTTTTTTCTTTTCACATGAAACTTTTTTTGAAGGATAGTCAAACTAGACCATCATCTCCCTGGCTCCATTACCAGCTCCACACTCCAACTCCCCATAACTCCATTGTCTATAAATAAGCCTCGTATTTCTGTTTCCACACCGAACAAAAAACATTTCTAGATCTGTTTTGGATGGGGATGGTAGGGAAGCCTAGGCCTGTAAACAATGGTCATTGGTTGTATTTGGTAAGATGAAAAATCTGGTGTTCTGTAACAACAAATTAATCAGTTGCTTGTTTTGTTTTTTACCCAGAAGGGGCTGTGGTTTGAGGAGATGATATAGCTTGTACAACAACGTGCTATTTATGAGTTATGTTACTGCTGATGATATTCCTCTGGCGGTTTTCAATGATAATGTAGCCTCCTCTTTCAAAAAGAAACCGAACCAAGCTGATATCTGATCAGTGAAAATGGTAAATGTCTCAAAACTATCAGTGTGTGTCTCACTGTATTTGGTCTCATGTTGCTGGTTATTGCTATTTCTCTTGTGTATATTGTACATTGTTTGTTATTTGTTAATTTATAGTTACTAATGTGGCTCTGTCTATTTTTATTGTCTTTGCAATTGAATTCCTTTGGCCAGGAGATTTGGTTCTCAACTAACTAAAATCGATGAATAACTAAAAATAAAATGAATAAAAAAATCAATTTGTTAATTATTGGAATAGAATGTGCCAATTTCCCCATTACTAAGGGTAAGGATTTCTTAGAAGGATATGCAAAACGGGATGTTATTACACTTGTGCCAGCATAGGCAAAACCCTTTTCTCATTTGAAGTTCCTATCCCCTAGTTGCCTTCCTGAGGATGGGGAGTGGGTGGGGGGGGGTGTAGTGGCGGGGGGAGGTTATGCTGACACATTAACAGTGGAATCTGTCTTTCCGTCAGTTCTTAAATCAGGTTCTTACATGTAAATAATTAATGAGCCTTGTTGTTGCTAATCGAGAAGCTCCTCTCTGGTAACTGTTCAGACATTTCTTTCAAGGGACAGTACCATCCGGTTATTCTGATGTTATGACGTTAAACTCTACCTTTGTCCTGTCCCATTTAGAGTTGTTACTTATAGTGGACGACTAAGTGTTAAGGTGCCGGCCATTTCAATTTGGACCCACTGGGAGACAATTGTCAGTTACTTTAAATGGCCCCCAAGTATTGTTTAAAATCAGTTTTATTTGGCTTTGAGGATTACGATCAGCAACAAAGCACAGTGAGTGGAACTTTTTTCCTCTGTTTTCAACTGTTTCCACCCTCCCACACTGCCCTTAGCCAGCAGATGTACTCCCTCGTGATGACTGTGTTACTTGACAAGGCTCCTGCTGCAACCGTCTTGTTCACCTGGGCGCCCTACAACCACTGTACATGTTAAATGCTTCCTAACGTGTCTATTATTTCATATAACCCTTCATATACAGCTGGAGAAAAAATTAAGAGACCACTGCACCTTTTTCCTTTCCTTTCCAGAAAAGTTGAAAAGGAAAGTGAGGAACAGAATCGTTCAATTTGCAGTGGTCTCTTAATTTTAACCCTTCTGTTCCTCACTCAAAACCTTTTTTGGAAAGGAAAGAAAAGGTTCAGTGGTCTCTCAATTTTTTCCGGCGCTGTATTTATGTGTTTTGGGAGTAAATGTACTGAGGATTCCTGGTTGTTTGTCCATGGCAATTTAGAATTGACTGGCTAATATTGATTTACAGCACAGACTTGATTAAAGACATGGGACAAGATAATCCTAAATGCGATCCAATTCTCATTTTAGCAGAGCATAGTATCCTATTTGCACGCTTAAAGAATCTCGCTGCACTTTTGTTCTTAACGGCTTTAGCCCGGCAGCTCAAGTGCAGGGTACTAAGCTCATTCACATGTTTCTGTGATTCCTTGTACCTAAAGCCAACATGTCCTCCAAACTCCCATCAGGCACACAAACAACCATTCGTAGTGATAAGAGTATTCTTGAAATACGCTATTAGCATTAGCGAACAGTTTCTAGTTCTATTGCAGTGGTTTTTGTCCCTATGTCAGTTATGACTGACATGAGTTACCCCAGGACTATTCTTATTTTGTTTTTTTGTTTTTTTACCCCGGTTGGAGCTCTGTTACCCCGGTTGGAGCTCTGTTACCCCGGTTGGAGCTCTGTTACCCCGGTTGGAGCTCTGTTACCCCGGTTGGTGCTCTGTTACCCCGGTTGGTGCTCTGTTACCCCGGTTGGTGCTCTGTTACCCCAATTGGTACCCTGTTGCCTCAGTTAGCATGCATTCTGTTACCTCAGTTAGCATGCATTCTGTTACCTCAGTTAGCATGCATTCTGTTACCTCTGCCTGTAGGACTTAGCTAACACCACCATAATACCACCACAAAATACTTAGCTCTCTGTATTGTGTGTATGTTTTCGGTTAATCATTTTAAGATGGCACCATGGGGAACTGAGTGTTGCCCCACACCAACGTTCTTGCCATTGTGTAGAGAACATGAGAAAAGACAGTTGGCTGTCTGTTATCACAGACTCCCACTGATGGTGGGTGGCACCAATTCCTCTGTGACCTTGCTCTTCTGCATAAAGGCTACACCTGCTACCTCGCTCGCACCAGGCAATGGATAAAAATACCCCTCTGTCCCCACACTCTTTGTCAATAGAGATTCAAGGACAGCAGCCCACGTCCCCTTCCCCCCCTGCACACACACACACTCACTGCTAATGACCTTTCTTCCCACCCTAATAAATATACACACACAACACACACACACACACACACACACACACACACACACACTTGCACAAGCATCGTGGCCGCCCTCCTGCCTGAGGTGTGCTCGTCTTCTACAACAGGTTGGATGAAACTGCTATCCTTGCCGTTTTGAACGGGCTGGGGGCCTCATGAGTCCTGCTTGGTACACAGTGACAGACATGGCTGGGCCGTGTTTGTGCTGACGGTGAAAACCCACTACATTTACACATACTGCAATACAGGACAACCGAGCTCTGGTGACCTTCACGTCTGGCTGGCTGGCTGGTTGTCTCTCTTGTCTGACTCTTGTCTGTCTTCATCCAGATTTGTTGTCTTCCTCTCTCTCGTCATTCCTGTGTAGTTCTCTTTATGGCATCAGTGAGCGCAGACTGCGCCACTGAGGCAATCTCACGTTGTCTCAATTGTCTGACCCCTCCTGATTGCCCTGTGGAACATGACTCCAACAGGCTCGACTGATGAAAATGCCAGTCCCGCCCAATTGACCTAATGGCGCTGCCATGGTGTCCAGAGTGCTGCCCAAAGTGGCGCTTCCCATCCTACCGTGTACCTTTGGCCAATAGGAGCCTGTATTTTATTCTGTGCTATGCAGAATCTCTTCCCCAGTCTTCTTCCTTTTGCTGATCCTAAAGGCTGATTACATGAAGAGTCATGAATCCCACTGCTGGCCTGCCTGTAATGCAGGTTCAGTTCTGGTTGGTCCCTGGATGGTGGACCAGGCGCTGCTGGAGGTGGTGTTGGAGGTACAGTAAGGGGGGCACTTCCCTCTGATCTTTAGATAAAATCCCAATGCTCCAGGACAGGGAAGGGGACACTGCCATATGTAGGGTGCTGTTTTTTGGATGAAACGTTAAACTTGTGTCCTTGCTCTGTGATCACTGAAGGCTGTATGATAGTCAACATAGGTCCTATGACACCTGGCAACATTTCCAATCAGGCCCTTATATCGCCATGGCCACTTAATCATCTCCAGTTTTCAGCTGGCTCGTTTGTCTCCACCCCACCAAAAACATGCAAACATTGTGTAGTACTAAAACAAAATGCCCTGGTGCAACATCCCACAACTAATTAGGTTAATTGGCAACAGGTCAGTAACATAATTTGGTATAGAAAGAGCATCCCAGAGAGGATGTGTCTTTCAGAAGTAAAGATGGGGAGGGGTTCACCACTCTGCGAAAGACTGTGCAAGCAGATACTGCAGCAATTTAAGAATAATGCTTCTCAATGTAAAATCGTAAAGAGTTTGGGCATCTCATAATCGACGGTACCTAATACCATTAAAAGATTCAGAGAGAATCCAGAGAAATCTATGTACATGAGGGACAAGGCTGAAAACCAATATTGGATGGCCGTGATCTTCAGGCCTGCATTAAAAACAGACACTATTCTGTAGTGGACATCACTTCATGGGCCCAGGAACACTTCTGAAAACCACCGCCGTCTTCTCTGTGCCCAACCTAACTTTAGATGGACTGAGGCAAAGTGGAAAACTGTGGTCTGACTAATCCAAATTTGAAATTATTTCTGGGAATCATGGACGCTGCATCCTCCGGACTAAAGAGGAGAGGGCCCATCCGGCTTCCTATCAGCACACAGTTCAAAACCCAGCATCCGTGATGGTATGGGGTTGCATTAATGCACATGGCATGGGTGATCTGTGAAGGCACCAATAATGCTGAACAATATATACAGGTTTTGAAGCAATATATGTTACCATCCAGACAACGTCTTTTTCAGGGAAGGCCTTGCTTATTTCAGCAAGACAATGCCAAACCACATTCTGCGCATATCACAACAGCGTGTCTCCATAGTTAGAGTCCGGGTGCTAAAATGGCCTGCCTGCAGTCCAGACCTGTCACCCATTGAAAACATTTGGTTGTGTTATGAAATAAAAAATATGACAAAGGAGATCCCGGACTGTTGATCAGCTGAAATTGCCTTTCTAAAATTAAAGCCACTATTTGAATTACATTTCGGGCCCATTGTAAAAATGTGCCACTGTTCAGCAGGATCATTTTTAGAATATGCCTTACAGAAAATTCAGATGGAGCTCATGGCCCTGCTTGGACATTTTATTTACACTGATGGCAATGACCTGTGCGTCAGCAGATTACATTCACCGAGACCTGACCGCGAGCTCTGTCTCTGCGTGACATCTCAAATGTAATTATTCCGCTGCTCTTTTTTTCGCTGATGTCTGTGGGTGTGGCGGAGCGTTTGACGCGGAGCTTGGCGTTTGACGCGCACTGTGTCTCTGGCTAGCACGGATAATTTTCACAGACTGAAGTATAATAATGCTTACTGTACCCCTTGACAGGGTGTTATTTTTCTTTTGGTGTGTACAAAGCAGCCAAACACCCTGTTCTAACGAACGGTTGACCCCGAGGCCTCTTCCCCTGGGCTGGCATTTCATACATTCAGGAGGCTGCGGAGCGTTTGGAGGAGGGTGGGGCTTGTGCCTTTGTTGTTTCTGTGGACATAGAAACATTAGCCTGGTAGTGTCATCGGAGGAATGCTGGCCCCATGCTGACACAGAAGATGGCCCCTTCTTTACTGCCACGGTGCCAGAATCACTTTATCTCTGTCCGGTCAGAGGGATGATCAGGTAATAACTGATAAAGGACAATATGGCTACCGTTAAATTGACAGTGGGTTTGGTTGATTTTATTCCTCACTAGGCTCATCAGGTTGAACAATGAACTTGCTGCATGAGTCTTATTGCCCACTGTTAAAAAACGTTTATTTTCCTTTTCTGATATCCTATGTAAAGATATGGCGAACGTTATCCTGCACCGGAGACAAGTGAGCGATTGTTGTGAATCTAGGTCGGCTCAGCTCAGAGTCGCAGGGGAATAAATTGTGCTTTTCACAGCTTTTCCCCCGAAATAGAACCCCAACAAATCCTCACTGTGTGAAGTGCCTCAGATTAAATGTGAAATTTTTCGACGCACCTGTCTGCCCAGAGATGGGGAGCACTGGCACCTGAAGGCAAATACATGCTAATGACCAAACTGTCAGGAGAGACTTGAGTGTGTCCTTGGTTGTTTTGATGGAGTGGAGATCCTGTGCAGCAACAGTCTGTTACTACTGGCTAGGATTTATGAGTTCATATAACTTCATGTTCTGTAAATAACACTGGCTATTAGATGATGATAAGATGAAGCTGCTGCTGTTGACTGAATGACAGAGCTTATGACGGTAAGACAGCTTTACATGACCACAGAAACTTGTTTCATTGATTTACTTCCCTCTGTAAGGTCAATGCACCCATTGAAATTCTCATTACACCCACTCAAGGCCAGTTTTATGGCCAAAATAACATTGTCTCATTTGAATATCCTGTGGGAACCAGACACCAGTATTCTATTCACCACAAAAATTATTCCCATGGCACCAAACAGAGCATTTTATGCTTGAGTCATTCTTTCAAATTACTCAGTTTATTGGATCATTTAAAAACAAGGTAAATATTAAAATGGATGAGCTTAACTTTGAACCAGTGGTTATGCATAAAGTCTCTTTTATTAAAATATTTGTCAGGTTTGGTATATGTGGCTTAATAAAAAAAAAGACTAAAAACAGCAGGTCAATTTATTTATAACACACACTAGATATATATTATGTAGACCTATTCATCACCATTGTGCTTAGACTAAATGCTGACGTTTAACTTCCCTTTCATACCTACTCGGAGTTGGTATTCTTTTGAATGACCAAGGTGGGCTATTCCACTCAGATGTTTTTAAATAAGGCACCTTTCCCTGTGAGGCTTCTGACTCTATATACACATGAGCTCTCCCAGCTTCAGTGTTGGTCGTGTGACCCTCTAACATGGGGAAAGTAGTCCGAAAAATGCCTAGGAGCTGGGTGGATGATCCCATTTTCGGCCTAATCCTGGGCCACTAAATGGACTGTCTCTTGGGCTTAAGCCAACAAGGTTTGACTAAGTCTCGTTCGACATGCTGTCCCCTTGAGACTGCCCAACTTAACTCCCCTTGATGGGTCATCAACTGCGGGATATGGGCCACTACATTCTGCAATGTGACAACTGTTGTCGGTGAGGATGGCTTGATGGTGGCCAGAAAATACTTTGTTAGAAAATGGCAATCCATTTATATGTTACGTAGGCTTCTATTGATGTGTGATCACTCCTGAGTTTAATTTCTATTTGTCTAAACAATTGGGAACAGATTTCCATACAGGTATTTGTACATTAATCCTGATGGTTTTAGACTTTCTTTACCCCGAATAATTATGCCAATGTATTTCTTTAAGGGTAAAATGGTTTTAAAAAAAAAAAAGTTTTACTAAATGCTTCACAGGACAAAAGAAATGCTGTCACCGAGCCGACTCCAGCCAGCGGGCTGCTGTCGGTTGCCAAACTGTGGGCAGTATCGATGCGATATGATTCAGAGCGTTCTGCATTCACGCTGACCCATATGAATGAGCCAAAGGGTTCATCAGGCCACAGAAAGGAGTGGACAATGAAAGCTCCCTATCTTCTTTGCAGACACCTCACTGGTCTCGAGATAAGAGGATTGGTGGCCATTTTAGAATTTCAATGATTTTTTTTTTTGTTCCAGAATCCCTTCCCATTTTATTGAAAAGGAAGGGGGAGTGATTTGAGGCCAAACGGACAGTTGTTGGCTGGAATCTCAAACATTTTGTTTTGAAAACATTTGTAAATGATTCACTCTAATTAAAGTCTAGTGTACCATATGAGAATGTTATTGGCCTAGTTCTCCTTCAGACCAGGTGGACGTGCTTGGTTTAGCTGAACGTTGCCACTTCCTCCTTAAACTCTCCATGGCCGACTGATTGTAATTTCACTCAACAAGCTGGCCAAGCGCCCTGTTCTGCATCCTTGTCCCCATTGAATTACACAACGGCCCATAGAGGACGAAGAGGCCATGTTTGGTCCCCCAGAACTGGGAGTACAAGGCTATCATTGTTAACTAATACCCTAATGTCCTGGGAGGAAATACCTCTGATAGTCAGCCTTATGGTAAAGTGCGGTGCTGAGCTAATGTTTTTTCTCGTACCTGAGGTTTTCGTGGAACATTACATCCCGCTGATATTCAGTATTTGTTTTTTGTCAAGGTAACGGCCTTGAGGTGGATGCTTTGGTATCAGAGCAAAACTTACCGACCCTCTTAAATACTTACCTATCTGGTATTTCAAATATGCATAGGGGCCAAAATAAGTAGCTTTGTACAAGCGGCTTCCAAGGAAATCCTAAGTAAAGCCTAGCAAGTCACGGTGGCCGGATTTATTTTGCTCCTGGTGGGTCCTTTTTTAGATTCCTGGAAGGATCACCTGTGACAGGAAGTCCAGGAATTTGACCTGGAATTTCCAGTTGATGGCAGAGGGGGGATGTTTTTGGTAGTTTGGGGCACACTGACCCTCCTCGTTTTAAATCTGGCTTGCATAGAGCAGCTCTGACTCATAGCTGTGCGTGAGAGGCCTTTGTAGTGGCTTACGGTTGACAGGGAAGTTCATGTCAGATGGGACGTCATCCTGGACGACACTTGCTGTGATTTTAAACTAGTGTTTTGCACAACCGGGTTAGCATTCACTTTGTAAGACCACTGACAAGACGTTTACTGAAGACAAATACCTTTGCACACTATTGTCGTACCTCTGAAACACTTAGCTATAGATCTAAGTTAGCTAGCTGGTAAATTTAAAATAAAACTTAAGAGTCCAAACAATGCATTGTGCAAAGAACAAAAAACATACTTCTTATTTGTACTTGTATCCAAGTGTTCAAAATCTACCCTGATATTTGTGCACGTCATTTACATGACACTGCCTTAACAGAGTTCACTCAATATATTGAAACTTAGGCTGGGGTTAAGTTATTGGAAGTTATTTAATTATACATTTTGGTTGACAGTCCTGACCACCTTATATTTGTGCCATAAATTTACACCCATTGCATCACATTGTCTGTGTGTGTCTGATCTCTCTGTTTTAAACACACACACACACACACACCTTGGAATCTGCGCAGTGATTGCCTTTTAAAACACAACACTAGATGAACTTAGAGCTATCCTTCCTGTGGTTTTTTGCGGTCACCCCCGACATTTTAGACCTCCAATCTTCTAATCCGAAAATGAGCATGGTAGCGAGAGAGAGAGTGAGAGAGAGAGTGGAAAAATGGGGTCCATGGCATTCTTTCCATGGAGACCATCTCTGAAATATTTGAGACAGAAGCCACAAATGATGGCTCTGCATCTCCGTCTGTCTCGGTGGAGTGCTCTAGCTGCGTGGTAGCACTGCTGTCTCAGTGTGACGTCACAGAGCCGTAGTATGGAGAAACATGCGGTACAGTGCCACACACTGGTCATTTATGGCATGGTCTACTCCAGTGTATGGCAATGGACAAATTCACCAACGTTTGCCCAGGTAGCCCCCATTTGTTTTAATTGGGCCAATAAAATCTGATGTAATGATATTTGATGTGATTGCTTAAAAGGCCAGTAGCTGGTGTTTGGACACGTTCTTTACCATCCTTCCTTGATAGTATGGTTTTGGTCTTTTGAATAAGTCAAATCAACCTTTCGTCCCAAATCCAATGTGGAATTAGGCCTGATGTAGGAAGAGGGCCTTGTCCATTAGCATGTTCATTCTACAGTGTAAATTACAAGGTTTTGGCTGTATTTGTCTTGTTTAAAGGGATAGTTTAGGGTTTGGCAGTGAGCCCCCATATCTACTTCATACTGAGATAATAGTCAGGTGAATGTGTGGATACCATTTGTATCTGTCTGAGACTCTGTCCATTTATGAAGGAAATTATGGGTCGTTTGGTGCGCTAGTGCTAGCTGGTGTTAGCACGTTCTCTGGAACTCATGACTTTATCATTGCACTTAACAATTTCACAATGCCGCTTAGCAATTTCACAAACTTTTGGTTAAACTTTTGATTAAACTTCAGTTCTAGGAACGCATGCATAGAGGTAAACTGTATCCATGATTTAATCTGATACCTCGTAACTCATCGGTCCTGCTCTTCAGCAGAACAAAGTACACAAACGTGTCAGTTAATCTTATTTTAGTGTTGTTTTTTCATATAAGCACATATCAGATTGCTCCGTTTTTATTTTGAATTGTCCTGTACAGTAGATGGCGCCAGACTCATAAACAGTCTCGTGCAGAACTTGCAGTACGACACAGTTTACAAAACAGCTGAACAGAGGGCTTCAATTACTGTCGGCTGGGGACCGTGCTGTGTGATGTAACGGTAGGGCGAGGTAACCGAGTCTGTGGAACTTTGAAGGCCAACCTAGTGGTGTTCTTTGTTCTAATTCAGACGAGGATCTTAACAGTGTTCTGTAAGGAATGCATCTAGTATAGTTTCAGGGGATGTGGGCCTATCTTTGATATCCTGTTAGCGTTACAAGCTTAGCAAAATCTTATAGTTGTTTCATTGTGCAAAAATTCAGAATGTGGGTTGCTCTAATAATAACTTGAGGTATGGGATGTTGTTTTAGGGCAGTCACCCACGCTTTAGAATGGATTGGTTGGTTGAAATATTGAGGCCTTTATCAAACTCAATCTTTCCCGTTTCTCCACCTTTTAACCTCCAACCTGGGGCAGTTCAGTCTGGTTGACCGATCCATTCGGTGTCAGCCGACACATTTCCGACGCATGAAGGGGAGCGCAACCCGTCCTGTTTTCTTTGTTGGTCTTTAAAAGTAAATCTCTCCTAAATGAGGTGCTTCTCCCTTGGGTGTATTATGTTACACAGAGTGGGGCAATGGCACGTCTTCGTCAACTACTTGTGTCGGTACCTCTGTGTCGGTACCTCTGTGAGTGGGTGTATTTGTCTATGTCCCTCTGCTGTGGAGTAGAGACTGGGTGGATGTCAGGCAGGCAGGCTGGGTATTTGGTTGCCATGGATCCTGGCCCAGGTCACATGGGCTGGGTGGGGGACCTCTGTGAAAACGGGGGACCCAGCCCAGACATCAAGCTTCAGTCTTCACTCTACAAACAAAGGGCACACAGTCTTTTTGACCCCCCCCCCCTCCCCTGCAATCCCACCCTTTTTACTTATTTCAGTACCCTCTGCTCACGCTCCACACTCTCTTTATAACCTTGGCTTGGGTCAGTTAGGGCACATTGTGAGCCTGTGTACATGGCCCTGTTTCGGTCCTGTCTGGGTGGCACGTCTCATCCTCAGCATCTATCAGAGGCCACTTTGCCAGCTACCAGCTCTGCTGACCACTCTGTCTCTCCGTCCATGTATCAGAATGCTGCCAGTGGCAAAGACATTATCACCTTTACTGAGTGAGAGTGAGACGGGCTGTCGGGCAGGCAGGCAGGCAGAGAGACGGGCTGTCGGGCAGGCAGGCAGGCAGAGAGACGGGCTGTCGGGCAGGCAGGCAGGCGGACATACAGAGACTTACAGGCACAGACAGACGTGCAGGCAGAGAGACCGGCAGGCATAGAGACTTACAGACACAGACTGGCAGACAGACGGGCAGGCAGGGAGACTTACAGACACAGAGGCAGGCAGACAGGCGGGCAGGCTGGCAGAAAGAGAGACGGGCAAGCTGGCAGACAGACAGACGGCCAGACAGACTCTCTCAGTACTCTGCAGTGTCACTGGTCCAGTGTTCAGTACTCTCCAGTGTCACTGCTACTGTGTCACTGCTCCAGTGTTGGCCCTCAGACAGGGGCTGTTCTGTGCCGACTGCATGGGGACTTCTTGGATGAGTGCCACAGGCCGAGGCACCACCTGAGACTCACTGAATAGGGACTTACAGTGTAACTGCTGGTCTTTCTGAATAGGGACTTAGTGAAACTGCTGGTCTTTCTGAATAGGGACTTACAGTGTAACTGCTGGTCTTTCTGAATAGGGACTTACAGTGAAACTGCTGGTCTTTCTGAATAGGGACTTACAGTGAAACTGCTGGTCTTTCTGAATAGGGACTTACAGTGTAACTGCTGGTCTTTCTGAATAGGGACTTACAGTGTAACTGCTGGTCTTTCTGAATAGGGACTTACAGTGAAACTGCTGGTCTTTCTGAATAGGGACTTACAGTGTAACTGCTGGTCTTTCTGAATAGGGACTTACAGTGAAACTGCTGGTCTTTCTGAATAGGGACTTACAGTGTAACTGCTGGTCTTTCTGAATAGGGACTCACAGTGTAACTGCTGGTCTTTCTGAATAGGGACTTACAGTGTAACTGCTGGTCTTTCTGAATAGGGACTTTCTGTGGAACTGCTGGTCTTTCTGAATAGGGACTTTCTGTGGAACTGCTGGTCTTTCTGAATAGGGACTTACAGTGGAACTGCTGGTCTTTCCCCCTTGGTAGTAGCTAACTACTTTCCCTGCCTTTCCGTACACACACTCACATTCTGACATTTCAACAAGACATTCTTTATCGGTCTTCACTTTCATTCACACGCTGACATTATTTAATTGACATTCATTCATTCTTTAAATTGTGGATCCTGTACGTATGTTGACGGCTTCCAAATGTTTAAAAGTAACCGCTAATAACCTACTGACCTCTAATAACTACTGACCACCCAAAAACTGACCATCTGCTCTAACTCCACAGGACCTGGAGATAGTATACTCCTATCTGCATGGGATGGAGGCCCTGTCCAACCTCAGAGAGCACCAGCTGAGGTGAGAGCTTCCACTAACAGGGTGTACGGTTTGGTTGTCTTAGACACGGTGCCATCTAATCCTGTCTTTCCACCGTTGTTTCCTCGAAACAGCGTGTTATCGAGAATCCTCACTGCCATTCGACTGGCAGGTCTTGGTGTGTGACCTCTCCACCCCCCACCCCTACATTGGCAAGCCCAAATAAAACCCAGTAGTCATTTAGATCAGATATTGTAGGACACACTTTAGAAATATATATATATATTTTTTTTTTCTAGCAGGCACAACTGACTAACACAAAAGATAATAGATCACTTGAAAAAATATCCCAATATGTAGCACAGCTACTGTTATCATTATATCCACTAGAGCAACACCTTGATGACTGAATGTAGTTGAAGGTGAGACTATATCAGACTGTAATATGTAAGCTCCAGCTCGTCCCATTTATTAGCTGTGAGCTCCATGTTGGCTCCCCGCCTCTGGGTAAACAGTGTGTGGTCAGGAGTGGGTTCCCATCAGGCCATGTGTGCATAGATGTGGATTACACTGCTTGGGAACAATACCGGAGGACATGACCCGGGCCCGCTAGAACATTCCAGAACTTGACCCCTTTACCCCACCCCTTTGACCCCCCCCACTCCACACACACACACACACTACCAAGCGCTTCTGCCCACCTTCTGATTCTCTGAGAATGTCCACATCGCCTGTGGTCAGAAAGTCAGTTACCCCTTAGCACAAAACCCCGCTGGCCAGAAATTCCACTAACTATGGGATTAAGCAAGAGGCTTGTTGTTTACCTCAGAGGCAGCTCATTCTCAGGGGCTTGTTTTCTTCCCCTTGTTTTGAAGAACTGTTCCCAAGACAATTTTTTAGCATCTAAGCATTTGAGTTACATTTTGAAATACTTGTTTCAGAATTGCATTTCTCTCCTTTAAGAAAAGGTTAAAGACGTAACGAACCCAATCTTTTTTTGTTTTTTCTTCTCTTCCCTCCTCCTCCGTCCTTTCCTCCTCCTCCGTCCTCTCCTCGTCCCTTCCATCCTCCCGTTTTCTCCACTTTCTATCCTTGCAGGATCATGTGTGAGACGGTGCGTTATGAAAGACATGAAGCCAATGAGGTGCTCTACTAGTAAGTAACGGATTGTGCACTCTACATTTGTGTGTTCATAGCGGTGTAGGTTTTCTTAATACATCCATTGTTAATAACTGATATGTGGATATTCTCTGCCAGATGGTCCTCTTAAACTGTGGTTAGGCCCCTCTGGCCCACAGCAGCCAGATGAACGGTCTGAATGGCTCTAATGAAAACAAATGAGCGTGAGCGTGGATGCGCTCACCAGATGCCCTCCCAGTGGTACCTTGGAGAGATTCTTAACCATTCTGCTGCACCGCTGAAGACGAGAAACCTGCGAGGAACAATTGAATTAGGCCTTCTCTACAAGCCGTTGAGTTGTGGATTAATAAGAAAATGTAGCTTTAATGGATACCAGATCACGGGTCTTGGGTGATAGGCTACAGGATTGCCAGGCCATTTGAGATAATGCTCTGCATTTTATCTTCCATTTCTGGAGGAGATGAGATAGTGGTGTGTCTTGAGAGGGTTGAACATGCTGAACACCAGGACCGCCAAAGGCCTAAGGGAATGGGCGTTTGAGTTTGTGATTAAAATTAAACCACTTTGAAAGCTACACCCCCCTCCTTCCATGGCTTTTCCTAAATAGGTGTATATTACATTGTCCCCTTGTTGTCAAGTAGCCTATATCGTTTATATTATGTTTCCAAAATGGCCTAATTAAATTGTTGAATGGTCATGGAAATCTTGCATTTCATTGGTAAGTTCATTCAAACTCAACCAGGACTTTATCATTCATCTGGGAGTATCGCGCATTCATCCCTTGACTTTATGCATTCAGTGAGGGGTGATTAGCGCCTGGGTACCATAAGCGGTCTGGGCGCCAACAATAAGTGCTGTGGGCTATTGGCCGATTAAGTTGGGAAAACGGGGTAAAAAGAAAAACGGGTAAATACTCTCTAAATAGCTTTCTGTTAGTGAGTTTAGAAATCTGACAACGGGACAATGTAATATACGCCTATTTAGTAAAGTAATGGAAGGAGGAGGTTGTAGCTTTCAAAATGGCAGTTTAATTTGAATTAAACACTCAAACACATTTGGCGGTCCTGGTGTTAACACCTGCCTGCCTGTGTGTGTGCGTGTGCATGAGCGCGCGTGTGTGTGTGTGCGCAGGCATGCGAGTGTGCGTATCCTGGTGGTGTGCAAACATAAGTGCAAGCCTTTATGCATGTGGTGTTTTTCTGGTGTGGGTGTGGTTTTTCTGCGTGTGCGCGGGTGCCTGCGTGTGTTACGTCCTTTGGCGCCGCATCGTGACCTTTTTGGGAGTGGTGCATCAGACGAGAAGGGCCCTCTGCGCTTCCTGAGCACTCAGGCGCGGGCCACCCATTGTTCTGCCCCAAGACATACTGTTAGGAGGCTAAGAGCCAGGCACACACACACACACACACACACACACATACTTCAAGAAGCCCCCCTCCTCACCCCCCGCTGATGGACAGTCCCAGTGATTTCACACTCCATTTTGTTTCCAAAGGGTGCGTGGCAGTCATCCTCCTGGGGTCAGTCAGGGCACAAAGGGGGATCCTTCACGTGGCAGCCTTATAAAGAGATCATTCTTCTCGCAAATCCCCACTACTAGATGGGCAGGGAGATCATCATGGTTACACTTCAACATAGGACGGTTTTCCCTGCGTGTCTTTTTAAGAGGTATCTGTTGTCATCCAGCTGGAGAGAACAAGACGTCGGTAGGAAATCGCTTTATCAACACCCAGTGATTTGCAAATGAGGAAACGGTTCATTAATAATTAACCCTATATTTTTCTTGAATGCCGTAGTTGTCAGATTGATCCTGGGCACTCATGTTTCCTCTGTGTTCTTGCACACACGTTAGCTTGAGACGGGGTTTCGGAGACAGGGGTTCCATATTTTGAGGCTTTTTCTTAATCGCTGACTGACTTTGGAATCAATCGATTAGACTTATAAAAAAATATATATCTATGACAAAAAATCTCCAATGTGTCATTTTGTTCCTAAATAAAATATTAATTTTAGACGTAGACAAATTTAACACCATGTAGATAACCAAATAATCAGAAAATGAACGCAATGCCTCCTTGCTGGATTAAAAATGGAAACAGTACATTTTAAAACAGAAATAGTCAAAAGATCAGTGAATAATAAGTCATTTTAAACATAGGCCTTTATTTTAAAACTCACCATTTTTGGATAAGCGTGCCTACGTCATTAAAATGAGGCCGACAACGCACTCTGCGGATATACCATGAATAGTTTATACAACCATATCACATATAAACAAACAATCTGCAAAAACAAACCTTTTCCATTATTAAAAAACAATTAAAATGAAGTGTATTTGGACTCCGATCACTAGACTACGGCTAGCTGGTATGATTTCCAATCAAGCCTATTGATTTCTATATTTAAAAATGCTCTAGGGCGAGTCACAAGCGCATGGGGGTGCGGTTACTCCAGCAGTTGAAAACACCCGCTTGAATGGCCCTGATGTTGCAGGGATGGGTATGTATTGTCAGGGGAATCTTCCTTTATTTGGCCTACCTTCCTCCATCCAGCGATTGTAGAATATCCCGCAGAAAGTTACTTTTTCTCAGTAGCGCCTTTCTATGCTCCCGGTGACTGTGGCTAGCAAAGGAATGCTCCACCTAATTCATTAACCGCAAAAAAACTTTACTATCAATAATATTTATTGATCTCATATCTTTCTCTACCTGACAAATCTCGTGTCATGCTCTGCCTGTTGTTGATTACTATTATTTCTAACGAACATCGATGTAATGGTCGTTTGAGAGGACGAACCCCTAACCAAGGCAATATAAAGTTTCTTTGTCAAATACAATAATGAATCGTTGTCGTTGT